>NC_053025.1:520861277-520963440 GCF_003073215.2 Triticum urartu
GGTCTTGTTAATCATCAACACTTGATGCTCTTTCTTGATTTCTACCTTCATCGATTTCATCATCATGAAAAGCTCGGGAATCGTTTTCATCATCCCTTGCATACTATAGTTCATCACGAAGTTCTACTAACTTGGTGATGGTGACTAGAGAATTCTGTCAATCACTATTTTATCTGGAAGATTAACTCCCACTTGATTCAAGCGATTGTAGTACCCAGACAATCTGAACACATGCTCACTGCTTGAGCTATTCTCCTCCATCTTTTAGCTATAGAACTTGTTGGAGACTTCATATCTCTCAACTTGGGTATTTGCTTGAAATATTAAATTCAACTCCTGGAACATCCATACGATCCATGACATTCAAAACGTCTTTGAAGTCCCGATTCTAAGCTGTTAAGCATGGTGCACTAAACTATCAAGTAGTCATCATATTGAGCTAGCCAAACGTTCATGACATCTGCATCTTCTCCTGTAATAGGTCTGTCACCTAGCGGTGCATTAAGGACATAATTCTTCTGTGCAGCAATGAGGATAAACCTCAGATCACAGATCCAATCCGCATCATTGCTACTAACATCTTTCAACTTAGTTTTCTCTAGGAACATATCAAAAATAAAACAGGGGAGCTAAACGCGAGCTATTGATCTACAACATAGATATGCTAATACTATCAGGACTAAGTTCATGGTAAATTTAAGTTCAATTAATCATATTACTTAAGAACTCCCACTTAGAAAGACATCCCTCTAATCTTCTAAGTGATCACGTGATCCAAATCAACTAAACCATAACCGATCATCACGTGAAATGGGGTAGTTTTCAATGGTGAACATCACTATGTTGATCATATCTACTATATGATTCACGCTCGACCTTTCAGTCTCAGTGTTCCGAGGCCATATCTGCATATGCTAGGCTCGTCAAGTTTAACCTGAGTATTCTGCGTGTGCAAAACTGGCTTGCACCCGTTGTAAATGGACGTAGAGCTTATCACACCCGATCATCACGTGATGTCTGGGCACGACGAACTTTGGCAACGGTGCATACTCAGGGAGAACACTTTTATCTTGAAATTTAGTGAGAGATCATCTTATAATGCTACCGTCAATTAAAGCAAGATAAGATGCATAAAAGATAAACATCACATGCAATCAAAATATGTGACATGATATGGCCATCATCATCTTGTGCCTTTGATCTCCATCTCCAAAACATCGTCATGATTTCCATCGTCACCGGCATGACACCATGATCTCCATCATCTTGATCTATATCAATGTGTCGTCACATGGTCGTCTCGCCAACTATTGCTCTTGCAACTATTGCTATCGCATAGCGATAATTGTAAAGCAATTATTTGGCGCTTGCATCTTATGCAATAAAGAGACAACCATAAGGCTTCTGCCAGTTGCCGATAACTTCAACAAAACATGGTCATCTTATACAACAACTTATATCTCATCACGTCTTGACCATATCACATCACAACATACCCTGCAAAAACAAGTTAGACGTCATCTACTTTGTTGTTGCAAGTTTTACGTGGCTGCTACGGGCTGAGCAAGAACCGTTCTTACCTACGCATCGAAAACCATAACGATAGTTTGTCAAGTTAGTGTTGTTTTAACCTTCTCAAGGACCGGGCGTAGCCACACTCGGTTCAACTAAAGTTGGAGAAACTGACACCCGCTAGTCACATGTGTGCATAGCACAGCGGTAAAACCAGTCTCGCGTAAGCGTATGCGTAATGTCGGTCCGGGCCGCTTCATCCAACAATACCGCCGAACCAAAGTATGACATGTTGGTAAGCAGTATGACTTATATCGCCCATAACTCACTTGTGTTCTACTCGTGCATATGACATCTACGCATAAAACCTGGCTCTGATACAACTGTTGGGGAACGTAGTAATTTTAAAAATTTCCTACGCACAAGCAAGATCATGGTGATGCATAGCAACGAGAGGGGAGAGTGTTGTCCACGTACCCTCGTAGACCGAAAGCGGAAGCGTTAGCACAACGCGGTTGATGTAGTCGTACGTCTTCACGATCCGACCGATCCAAGTACCGAGCGCACGGCACCTCCAAGTTCAGCACACGTTCAGCTCGATGACGTCCCGCGAACTCCGATCCAGCAGAGCTTCACGGGAGAGTTCCGTCAGCACGACGGCGTGATGACGGTGATGATGTTGCTACCGACACAGGGCTTCGCCTAAGCACCACTACGATATGACCGAGGTGGAATATGGTGGAGGGGGACACCGCACACGGCTGAGAGAGATCAACAGATCAACTTGTGTGTCTAGAGGTGCCCCCTGCCCCTGTATATAAAGGAGCAAGGGGGGAGGCCGGTCGGCCCTCTATGGGCGCGCCAGGAGGAGGAGTCCTCCTCCTAGTAGGAGAAGGAAGGAGGAGAAGGAGAAGGAAGGAGAAGGAGGAAAAGGAGGAAAGGGGGGCCGGCCCCCTAGTCCAATTCGGTTTGGGCTAGGGGGCCGCGTGCCCTGCCTCCTCTCTTCCACCACTTGGCCCATGAGGCCCATTACTTCTTCCTCGTATTCCCGTAACTCCCCGGTACCCCCGAAAATACCCGAATCACTCGGAACCTTTCCGATGTCCGAATATAGTCGTCCAATATATTGATCTTTACGTCTCGACCATTTCGAGACTCCTCATCATGTCCCCGATCTCATCCGGGACTCCGAACTACCTTCGGTACATCAAATCACATAAACTCATAATACAATCGTCACCGAAACTTTAAGCGTGCGGACCCTACGGGTTCGGGAACTATGTAGACATGACCAAGACATGTCTCCGGTCAATAACCAATAGCGGAACCTGGATGCTCATATTGGCTCCCACATATTCTATGAAGATCTTTATCGGTCAGACCGCATAACAACATACGTTGTTCCCTTTGCCATCGGTATGTTACTTGCCCGAGATTCGATCGTCGGTATCTCAATACCTAGTTCAATCTCGTTACCGGCAAGTCTCTTTACTCGTTCCGTAATACATCATCCCACAACTAACTCATTAGTTGCAATACTTGCAAGGCTTAAGTGATGTGCATTACGGAGAGGGCCCAGAGATACCTCTCCGACAATCGAAGTGACAAATCCTAATCTCGAAATATGCCAACCCAACAAGTACCTTCGGAGACACCTATAGAGCACCTCTATAATCACCCAGTTACGTTGTGACGTTTGGTAGCACAGAGTGTTCCTCTGGTAAACGGGAGTTGCATAATCTCATAGTCATAGGAACATGTATAAGTCATGAAGAAAGCAATAGCAACAAACTAAACGATCAAGTGCTATGCTAACGGAATGGGTCAAGTCAATCACATCATTCTCCTAATGATGTGATCCCGTTAATCAAATGACAACTCATGTCTATGGTTAGGAAACATAACCATCTTTGATCAACGAGCTAGTCAAGTAGAGGCATACTAGTGACACTCTGTTTGTCTATGTATTCACACATGTATTATGTTTTCGGTTAATACAATTCTATCATGAATAATAAACATTTATCATGATATAAGGAAATAAATAACTTTATTATTGCCTCTAGGGCATATTTCCTTCATGGCCCTTGCTGCGCACTCCGCCGACTAGGCATTAAATGCATGTGCATGCTACTCGGCGTAGCCCACCGCAAGTCTATGGGCGTAGAACAACATCATCACGAAGACCAGGCTGGACGGGTACCTTGGGCCGATCAGGTGTAGGCCTTATCGGTAAGGTGAGAGTGGTCTGGCTCAGACCCATCGAGTCAGACGAAGATAGAAGGGACCCAGACAATTACCATAAGCACTTGAGAGCCTGACACACTGAAGTGTAAGCTCATCCTCTGCCAAAACCAAAGTCAAGTTGCATGCATGCAGGGCGGGTGCCTACTTCTACTTGTAACTGTTCACATACTTAGGACCGACTATTGTGGTACCACAACGCCTATATAAGGGGAGGATCGAGGTTATTTAGAGAGACATATGATACTAGAGCACAAGCAATCACACATCCAAAGCAGCCAGATCTACCATACTTGAGCAGCACCCCAGGAGATAGTTTAGCAAGCTTAGAGGAATAGAGATGGGAGTGCTCGGGCACTCAAACTAGGAGCCCGACCACCATTGGCCACACCCCGAGCACCCCATTTGTAACACAACAACACTTGTACTCCCCATTTCCATATCAATAAGGACATGACGTGGAGTTTTACGCTATCCATGGTGGCATAAACCTGTATAAAAATCATTGCGTCTTTTGTGATTTCCTCTAAGGAGATAGAACGTTTTAGTCCTTGGCCGAACTCACAATACAGAGTATCGTTTCTTCTTTATGTCCTGAGTTTACGCTCTGACAGCGGTCTAGGTGTCCTGAGCCCCATCTCTCTGCCTTCTTTGGCCGAAGGCTGCATTAGGCGGGTTTCGTTGTGTTCTTTGTTTGGGCTGAGCATCCACTATCTCTCTACTCCGAACACTATGCTCGCGCCTTCTTGCACTCACGTAGTGTGTTATATTTCTTGTACCTTCTCTATTCTCTTCTATCAATGAAACATACGTAGGCTTTGTGTATTCGTCGAAAGAAAAGTTTGGGCAAGGCGAGTAGTCAGTAGTGTGCCGGTGTTGTCACGGTGAGTGTGGTTGCTAACTCTTGGTGTAGCATTGTGCCGAAAGATGTATGATACCCTTGTATGTATTTGAAAAAAAATTGTCTTTTAAACACGGGACAGCCGACACTAAAACATGGAATAAGGGCTCCTTTGATTCAAAAGAATTCTATAGGATTTCTGGAGGATTGAAATCCTTAGGAATTTTTTCTATGTTGGCCTTTTGATTCATAGGATTGAATCCCATAGGAAATTTTCTATGAAATCTTTTATACTATATTTCATGTGAAATCAAATATCCACTTCAACCCCTTTTTACAATTCCTTTGTTTTTCATATGGCATCAAATACTTCATGCTAATTCTGTAGAATTCAATTTAACATGCCATTCTAATCCTATACTTTTTCTATTCCTACATTTTCAAACTCCTGTGAATCAAAGAGGCCCTAATCCCCTTCTCGTCATGCGTCTGGACTTCGATCACCGGCTCTACGCAGGCCTGCGTGTCTCTATAATTGCTTCTCGTTATCTCGCGCTAAAAACAAAGCCAAGACCTAAAGGCAAACTCACTTTCCTCGTCCTTGTGCCGTCGTGCTGTCCCTGGCACTTTCCGGAGTCTTCCACGACCCGTGGAGTGCTGGAGTTCACTTGTGCCACCTTTCTTCTGGCACGTTTTGGCGAGCTCCGGAGGCCCTCTGCATGGTGCCCGGGACGTCCACGTCGTGCCCCGGCTCTCGCTGCACGCGCAACTTCTACACGTTCGCGGCTGAGGAGTGCCCGCCGACGTGGCCACCGCCGCAGCCACCTCCTCATGGCCGGGCTAGCTCGTCCTCCCCGCGTCCTACATAAACGCACACTCGTCATCGGCAACAGCACACAGAATCAACAGCCCACAACGAACCAAGTGTGATCTAGCCACTCCCTGCTTCCTGCTGTGAGTAATGGCGACCATGGTGGCCTTGAGCTCCTTCGCCGGTGCCGCCGTCGTCGGCCGCTCCGCCTCCTGGTCTCCGGCGGTGCCGCGCCGGCGCGCTCTCCTCGTCAGGGCCCAGACCGAGGTAAGCCTCTTTCGTTTACTCCGTACTGTACGTACAACTCAAGTTTAAGTGTGCTCTGCTGACTCACGATGCCCTGTCCCTGCAGCCGGATGTCGAGCCGACCAAGGAGACGACGACGAGCGCATCGACATCCTCCCCCAGCCCCACCCCAAGCCCGAGCCCGACCCCGGTGGCGCCCAAGCCCAAGGCCAAGGCTAACCCCTCAGTCTGGGACGCGCTCGCGTTCAGCGGCCCGGCGCCGGAGCGCATCAACGGCCGGCTCGCCATGGTGGGCTTCGTGGCGGCACTCTCCGTCGAGGCGGCGCGCGGCGGCGGGCTACTCGACCAGGCCGGCAGCGGCGCCGGGCTGGGATGGTTCCTGACAACCGCGGCTGTGTTCTCCGTGGCGTCTCTGGTGCCGCTGCTTCAGGGACAGAGCGTGGAGAGCAAGTCCAGCGGCGTATGGACCGCCGACGCCGAGCTATGGAACGGCCGCTTCGCCATGCTCGGCCTCGTCGCACTCGCCGTCACCGAGTTCATCACCGGCACGCCCTTCGTCAACGTCTGAAACTAGTGTAGCACTCCCGTATGTGCGTGTACATATTGTTGAGCAACTAGTGGTACGGACTCTGGTAGAGTATTCTGTAACGGATTCTGTAAGCCTTATACTCCCTCCGTTTCAAATTATTTTGATGTATCTAAAATTAAAATACATCTAGATACATCCATACTTGCGACAAGTAATTCGGAACGAAAGGACTAGGTTATGTTTCTTGATGATGTTGTCTGGGAGCTTAGAATTACTGCATGAATGAATTAAGTTCATACCTCTGTATATGTTTCTTAGTATGTGTTGGATATTTTTGTGGCTTCAACATTTACTCAACATGGTTATTATTTATTTAACTTAATCTGGAATTATTCATATTATTAATATTTGTGACGGGGAATAATTGATGCGGAATTTAACTCGAGGAAGTAATACTCGAGATGCCGAGGATGTGATGAGGATGTGATGGAATACAATAGAGGAATTAATAGGGATCGACTCTATTGGAATTTATATGTACGTATGTATTTTCCCCGAGACATCACATGGTGGAAAAGCTGAGTTTGTTTTGCAGGACCGGCTCTGCAGGCTGTTGACCCATATAATTAAGATTGGAAATTGATCTCACATATACAATCTAATCATGGCACATGACTCACGCATGTATGCTAGGGACTAGTATATTTAGACTCGGAAAACTGACATATTTGATCGTGATTGATAACATTGCCCAGGAGTCACATGGATCTTTCTAGAAACAAGTGGAATAATGAAAAGTCTGAAGGTGGAGTCTATAAATAGGTCTCTACCCTCTAGCCTCAAACGCATTGTGAGCGGCACCATAGAAAGGCAGAGGAATTAAAGGGTAGACCGTGTAGTCCACAATTTCCAACATTGGTATCTTGAGCAGGTTCGATCACGGTCGCCCGTAACCCTAATCGCCGCCATCCGATCCGTTCCGCTGCCAACTCTGCCTCTCCCGCCGGTGCCTTGGAATACTCTGACGTCCCTCGTGAGATTGAACTGCTCCATCGCCCTGCAATTCTGCGCTATCCGCCATCCGCCTGGTACTCTAATTCAACGCCATGTCGATTTGCCTGACGGATGTACGTAAGATCGATGCGTATTATGCTATCTCCTGCGTGCATCAAGCACGGAATTATTGGAGCCTTTTCACGTGGCTATACTTGATCTGGAGGACAAAATAGATTAATTCATGGCTTTTAACACGATCGACGGAACGGAAGAAGACACTCGCTGGCTCGGAGGATTCTGCCACGCACGCGATCGTGGAGTGGACAAACAGCAGGTTCACGTGATGAAATCCAAGTCCTGTCTTGCTTCTTTAATGTGTGTGCGGACCAAGCAAATCACTTCGGCTGCTGTTACTTGTACTATTTGCATGTTGTGCATGAGAAGTTGGGAATTAAACAAGATCGATTTGTTCTGCGCTTCCTCGAGATACCTTGCTACAGATCGGTCCATCTAAGCTCCGGCGTGCCGTCGAGGCATCGACAGTCGGATCGGCGTTTCCTCGCTGCATCTCGTCGCTCGTCGAACTCATGCGGGACCCACGCCTTCTGCTGAGCGAGCTAGCTGCTCGGGGAAGATTGAAGCTCCAGGGCTTGCCCACGCCTGCTGCTGCTTGCTGCTGTTCATAACCAAGACGCCGGTGAGACAAGATGCAGGTGGGCCAGTCAAAATTGATTAGGAAGGACACCAGCAGCAAAGATGGTGCAGGAAGGAAGCTTTGTTGCCGTTGTTTATATACAAAACTACTCGTTCTACTGGTCCATCTTGCACAAGGAGCAAGGAATTTATTCTTATATACGCATCTACATGCTGAAGTCCACGTCTACTTTATTTCTCTATAAGGCTCAGATTATAACGAGGAAGGCTGGTATTTCTTGATTGTCTTAATACTTGTGCACACCCTGATTTGGGAGAGAAAGCACAAGGAATTAATCGGCTTTGGAAGATGGAATATTATGATGTATTTTCCGTGGAAATTATCCATCACATCATTGATTGAAACAAACTGGACAAGGCCAAATTCAGAAAGCCGCTATTGAGGAAAAGGAAATATATTATAGGTGTCAAATGGCTTGCATACTTATGTTAGGTTCATACCATAGTGAACAAATTGCATGGAAAATAGGTGCAATCTGGAATATTGTCTTCATTTTTCGGTTGATGTCTCTTGGAAAATACATATTACTGGCTTATATTGGTTATTTCTAACTCTGCCAAATTGATCAAAATAATTGATTTTCCAATCTAACTTCATTTGATACTGTGCAATATGGGACATCATTTGCTCTATGGAGGAAGATCGAAACTCCCCGTGGGAAGGATTTGACCAAAAATTACTGGTTGCACCTCGAAGAGGAAGATATAATATTTTATCAATTCAATTGGCAAAGAGGAAGTTGTATTGTGCATTCTTGTTATATATCATATACTTCCATGCAAGAAATTCCAAGGAAATGCTAAAGTTAATAAAATTGGAATTGTAAATTATGCCCACAAACTCCGTTGTGGAGGAAAATTATTGTTGATGGATACACTATTATACTAACCTTGCATGGGAAGGAATTCAAAAAGTGTCTATTATGACAATCACTTATTTATGGAGGAAGATGGGAACCACTCCATGAGAAATTAAGGAAATTTGCTCTCACTTAACGGTATGCACATTGTGAATATTTGCATTAAATATTTATATGTCAATATTTTCTCAAATAGTTGGAATGTGGATTTAAGCTTCTATGTATTATATTGCTGGAATACAATAGCAATTTTATTAACATCCTAACAGCACCAAAGGAAATTATATATTTTGTGTGTTTTTGCCATTGCTGCTAAATCTTATACACTTTGGAATTGGAAATTTTGCCATGAAACTCCTTGATGGAGGAAAGGTATTATTGTTATACGACACACTATGCAACTTCAGTGTGTAGGGATTTAATTTTTGGTTCTATCTTGGAACCCATTGTTTACGAAATACTATTTGGAAAAGGAAGAGTGGAAATATTGCTCAATGGTAAAATTAGTGCATTACGGAATTTCACACGATGGTCTATTCTTTCTTGATGGTCCATTGGAAGTTAGAAACCTAAATTGTTGTTTGGGGAAGATGACTCCATAGAGAGGAATGCTGATAATGGGAATTCATGCTTGTGATTTATTATGTTTGTCATGGACGACTTGGTCACATATCATGGAATCGAATCAAGTGGCTTACTGATTCAGGAATTCAAAACTTTAGTGGGAGGAATTTGGTTTTCTGAAGCACATGTATAATGGATATTTGACTTGCACGCCTTTTCTTAAGGTGGAAGGAGGCAAAAAGCTTCACATCATTTTATATATACATACTTATGGTATTTTTTTTCGACACTCCCACTAGAGGTTAGATTGTTTATCATATCACTCATTGATGATCACACTTTATATGGTTATATGTTTACCTTTCATTAAACAAGTCGGAAAGTTTTATTGTGTTGTTCACATAATGTACTGACGTGGAGAATCAGTTGATTAAAGGATTTCAAAGTTCTAACAACTGATTCGTAGGGGAAGCACACTTCAGGAATATATCAATTGAATAAGTGCATGGAACTTTATTCACCATTGTAATATATTGTCTACTTCATATGATATGAGGAATTGAATATCTTTAATACTCCTGTATACTTCACAATTGAGTGGAGGAAGTAAATATCTTTGATACTTCTTTTTTCTTTGGAAGAAGCATTGCATATTGCATTTATACCATTTTTCATCTACAGTCACTCCTTATGGTTTGTGGACTGGACTGGAAGGAACTATTTTATTTTGAAAAGAAGTTCTCAATTACTACACAACATACACCAGGTTTTGCTAATTGTTATTCTAGTGGGTCAAGGGTATGGATTTTGATCTGGAAAAGGAAAAGTGGTGGAAAGTGGGAGCCGGTATTTTTATGGATAATGGTGGAATTATTGGCAATTATACTAGAATATAATCTTTACCCCAATGGAAAATACAAGTGAAACTCCTAATACTAATATGCTTAGGATAAGTGGGAGGAAATAACTTGGAAAATCATTTCTAGATAATTATCGTGTGTTGCTGGGGGAAGTCACTCTAAATTTTTCTGAGGAATAATTAAAGTCTCTTAAGAAGGCTTAAATTTTCTATCAATGCACGGTATGGGTGGAAGTAACGCGGGAAGAAACTCAACGAGGAAAGATAGAAGTTTGGGAACTTATTGTTTTTACCAAACAACCGCAGCCCATATGTTTGGAATCAGGAGGAAAATAATCATATATGTCGTAGCCGGAAATCTTTGGACAAAGAGGAAATATGAAGTTTGCAACATAATATATCAATTTGTGGCCTTGAAACAAGCTTCACATCAATGGAATAGCAGGTCATATGGTCTTATAAATGGAGTGAGGTGACCATGTACAAAGGTATGTGAAAATTGCATTATTATATATGTTACTTTGTTATTACTATTTGCAATGATAAAGTCACGTTGATGGAAGTTAAAGCTTGGCCATATTATAACTTTCATATGAAAGGAATGTTTGAAGCTTCCTATGTTTTGGGAGTGGAACTACATAGGGAATATTTTGAAATATTTTCTATGGAAAATAGCAAACTTGTTAAAATACCTTGATAAGAGAAATCATACTCAGTGAGGAATTATGTTTGAACTCATGAGGAGAAAGGGGATACTAAATGGTATTGGAATTTGAATATATTTTCATTATACTATCAACCTTAGCTACCGGAATTTATTGTCGCGCATTCAGGCGGTGGAAGGAATTATGTGTAGCTAAGGGAATTTCACACATCATATATGATCGTGGAATGTGCATCACAACCTGTCACTTATTTTGAAGTTTATGGTTAAAGTTAAACACATTGAGGAAGTTACCATTGTATACACGAGGTGTGGAATGATTAAACTCAGGTATGTATAATTCATTTATTTGTATAATAATACTAATATAGTGCAGGTTCACTGACTATAGTCAGGAAATTCTTTTCAAAACATGTTTACACATGGAACTTCATTTATTGATTAATATGTTTCAGCCAAGTGGGAGATGTTGGATATTTTTGTGGCTTCAACATTTACTCAACATGGTTATTATTTATTTAACTCAATCTGGAATTATTCATATTATTAATGTTTGTGAGGGGGAATAATTGATGCGGAATTTAACTCGAGGAAGTAATACTCGAGGTGCCGAGGATGTGATGGAATACAATAGAGGAATTAATAGGGATTGACTCTACTGGAATTTATATGTACGTATGTATTTTTCCCGGGACATCACATGGTGGAAAAGTTGGGTTTGTTTTGCAGGACCGGCTCTGCAGGCTGTTGACCCACATGATTAAGATTGGAAATTGATCTCACATATACAATCTAATCATGGCACATGACTCAGACATGTGTGCTAGGGACTAGTATATTTAGACTCGGAAAACTGGCATGTTTGATCGTGGTTGGTAACATTGCCCAGGAGTCACACGGATCTTTCCGGAAACAGATGGAATAATGAAAAGCCTGGAAGTGGAGTCTATAAATAGGTCCCTGCCCTCTAGCCTCAAACGCATTGTGAGCGGCACCACGGAAAAGGCAGAGGAATTAGAGGGTAGACCGTGTAGTCCACAATTTCCAACAGTATGGTCGCAGAGATGTAGACTAAGAATATGAACATCTTGATATTATTTTTCCACTAATATGCATATTCCGAAGCTTCAAAGCAAACTAAAAGGATAAAAAAAATTGGTTAAAACCACAATTTGAAATTCGGATTTGCTAATTCACATTTAGATGTTTTTAACTATGTCATATCCAAGTTGTCCACCACGTGATTAGGGGCTTTAAGATTTGTGCAAACTGTATTTCTAATTTTTACGTGAACCATTGTTTTTGGTTGTCTCCAAGGCTAGTGTCGCGCCAGTGTCCTTGGGACTGTTTCTCAGATCGGCCTTGTCCCTTTTCCTGTACGGGTCTGGGTATGTGGTTTTTTTCATTATACTAGTACAAATGCACGTGCATTGCATCGGGCGAAAAATTAAAACCTGCTCCACTTGCCATTATGCAATACTTCTTTAATCCAATTTTTGCAAAACGTCAAAAATAAGACTACATTGAGTATTTCTTTTTTGACCATGAAATTTGGACGTACCCTAACAATGTTCGTCATGATCTATTTCAGTTCTCATGCATTGCAACGAGAGTAAAATATTACCACCTGCCCCTAACCCAATATATAAGCCGAGTATAATTGCACATATATGTTGTTGAAACAAACCATTGATCACGGATGCACTTGCTAGGTTGCTTGATCGGAAAAAGCACTGCCTTGTGCCATGGACGTCGGCATTTGATGTTGTGGACCAGATTGACCAGTGATCTCGCACATGATTCCTTCCCTGCACTATCTGTATCGCCCATGCACACATAGATGGACTTCTTGGGATCGACATGAGTAGCGGAAAAATAAATAAACATATGCTTACTAACCTATAAAACTAATTAACACTCGAACAAATATGTTTGTGCATACAACTCAAACAACTTTGCAAATAGCAAAATAATAGTATAAAATTGTTCAAAAGTACCAAGGTCAATTCTTGGAAACAATCCATTATCAGATAGAAGAGAGTCCAATCCTCTCCTAGTACAACATCACATATGATATAAAATCAGAACTTTCAAGTTGTAGGTTTAATAAAAATTTAATTCATAATTTTGCGTGTCTAGAACTAACTCATTGTCTTGATTATAGATTCAATTTTCAGTAAATTAATCAATGGCAGTGAGCTACATATGCACATGTTTTTATTCCCCTCATCCAATATCATTAATGAAATGATGTACTAACAAAAAATACATCATAAAACTCCCACACACAAAAAACAGCATAAGCCAATGTGCTTTGATTGGATATTTTTTTGTTTATGCAGAAATGTACTGACCAGACCGAATTACTAAATTATCTCATGAAGTTTCAGGTCGTCTTCACTTTTTTTGTGTGGAACGTCTCCACCACGAGCAAGTTCCAAGTGAACATTACACTCTTGCACATATATACCGTTGGAACTCTAAATTTCAATACGTACATTTGTTCAAACCTTCAAGCTGCTCTTTGTTAGCGGTTGCGTGTTCCAGAGGCGCAGCAAGCCCCATCAAGCTGCGATTCCGCGAGGAAGCATCAGGGGCAGCAGTTTTTTTCTATGGTGTCTTGCATGCAATGCTTCTTCACAAAGTAACAAAAAACACCATCTATTTAGTAACGAAGATCAATAACACACCTCAAGATCAATAATACCTGGTCACTAAAACATCAGAAAGTCTCTCGTGTTGAAAACTTGAAATGCATTAGTACATTGATCTTTTACTTTCATAAGCAAACTTCCATTGATCTTTTGAATTCTGATTCACCTATGTCAAGCTTCTATCCTGCGGCACCTTTTCTCGCAAGGCTGAATACTGAAAGGTAGACATGGAAACAAATCAAGTATCCTTATAGTTTTCTAACCCATTGGCTTTAACATTCACGTTTCTACTACTGATTCTTCTAAAATGTTGTTGCCCACAATCCGTCCCATGTCACCAAAGTGGGGGGAAAATTCACCAAACTGTGGATTGTTGTGTGCTTTGGCCATTGCAAAGAGAGGCGGGCATCGTAGTAGGTAGCTTAGCCAGCAATGGTAGTTGTCGTTGCTTCTTGTCTTGCTCCTCCTAGTCGATGCTATTACTGTTTCTGCCTGAAACACCTGCGCATGCAGCAAAAAAAATTCAGAGATATAAAATGACAGTAGAGGGATTGTACGCCGTGCCACCCTTAGGCCGCCTCCTGTGCCATTTTCAAACCTCCGCATGGCTTAACTGCTCCGGCAACGCCCTCCTAGAGGGAGGAAAAACAGAGAGAGGACATTTGAACTCCTTTTCTGCTCTGTTTCCGGTCTTAGCGGACGTACGCGGGCAGGGCCAACACAGGGTCGCAGCTATAGGAGGCGCGCTTCAGTTCGACGGCGGTTCACTCAACGTTGTTGTAGATAACAAGATCTTCTCCCCCTCCGATGATGCGCCTGACCCGCTGCTCCAGGGAGGTCGCATCCCGCTGTGGAGGACGACCAAAGTCTCTGAACAATATTGCTGGTCTATTAAAATAATTTGGCAAACTGGAATATTTATAGTTCCCTAGGTTGGTAGTACATGAATTTACAGCAGGATACATACCAGTCATCTCAACAAAAAGATCGTGATCACATATAATTTGCAGGAACGACAATTTGCAATCATGGAAGTCCGACTGGCAAACCCCTGCAGACTTGTCCATATACAATGACACCTGATGAACAGATGCTTAATTATGCACATCAGTACTTGGAGTTCATAAATCAACAGTAAAAAGAAACAGTTCAATCTTCAGGCAAAGCAAACCAAATCAACAGTCAAAAGAGTAAATAAGTTCAAATGAACACATATATGAGATTAGATGATCGTAGCTGAAAAGAAACAGTTCAATCTTCTGGCAAAGCAAGACTTACTTTGCAGAGAAAATTCAGGAATTCAAAAGAATAAATAACAAAGAACCAAGGGGAGGGACAAATTTAATGTGGCAGGCTTCATTACCATCTCAAAAACTTGGCGTGGCTCAATGATTGATAAAGGGTCCTAACAGAAGAAAGCAAGAGTGTTGTTCAATAGCTTCGCCAAGTTTAAACCCGTTTTACACGGACCAGCGATGCCACCTAATATATGCCCATGCGTTGCAACGGGAGAAAAAAAATTCATGCCCCTAACAACACAAACATGGCTCAAGACTCCCAATAGTGTACTTAACAATAGTTTGTCAAAAGTTAATAATACTTCTGTTTCTAAGATAAGATAGTGGTCTCCCAATAGTTGGTCAAAAGTTATTGTTAGCCTCCGAATCAAACAATACACATATGAGTAAATAAAGTCATTGCTTGATAAGTTAAAAGTTCCAAGCATTTTATTTTTAGAACACAGGGAGACTGAAGCATTACAGTTTAGTGATTTACCATACTATGTAGCTGATTGTAAAAGGTTCTGTCGAAGTCAACCATACAAATATTGATCCAATATAAAAAAAAAACTTAATTTGTGCGCTGCCGTTTCAAAAAAAAATTATGCCCTGAAGTGGGATATGGCAAAAATTCATACTAGTACAAGGTGCAAGCGAACCATAATTTTGATGAATGTTTAGCAAGCTGCAAACACACAAGAAGCAGTCTGGCATATTATGAAGCCACCGGGGAGACATCAGCTGCTAGGCCACAATGGGCATCTCCTAATCCTGCTCCTCCGCTCACTCCTCGATAGATAAGTGGATTGAGCCTCAAAAAATAAAGATAATGAATGCATGACAGACATAACTTAGGGTTGCGACGGATACATACTGAATAGTGGCAGTTTTAGAAGAATCTGACGCATCATTCATCCCGTGAAACATATCAAAATTGACAACGATGTGAAACCCATACCTACAGATGAGAGCACACAGGATCAAGTATGATTAGCCACAAGGCTCTTGTGTAAGTAGTTGAATGGTGTTGCAAATTCTGAACTTATATCAGTATAAAGAAACTTGGATATTGCCCTACTTATATCAATATATTAATTCGAACCAGTGTTACAAACTATATTTTCATGGAAAATGAACTTAGAGGGTTTGCCAAATCTACCAACAAACAGGAGCAGTGATAGCTGATGCACTTCCGATCTTTTATACTATCAAAGACAACAAAAACAATGGTAACATATATCATTAGTAGCCAAATCTCAGTAGTAAAGTAATATATTATGCTTAGCCAGAGCCAAGAATTGAAGTGCTTCAGAGTAATATACCACCTCAAGAACCAAGAATCAAAAGTCATTTCCAATCAAAAAAACTCTCCTAAACACTACAGATAAGCATTTGATGATCAAATAGATGTATCATTTATAACTACCAAGATATATATTTGCAACAATAAGAAAAATGTTTTTTTTGACCCGGGCTAATCCCCTTTCCATTAAAAATATAACGGAAATACAGCCAGTTCCAAGTTCAAACAAGGGAAAGGGAAACAGCGGGATCAAGCACTTCAGGGAAACCCGCTGTGAGCGCTCGCAATCGAAACGCCCACTACGAGGCGAAAACCCTGAAGCACCATCAACACGCATCGAACCAAACTAAAGTTCAGATCACAATACAACCCCGCATCAAGGCATCACAGTTATGCAGAACAAAAGAAACAAACTCCACACAAACGCTCTCCGGAGTCTTTAGTGTCTCAAATCGATCACTTCAAAAGGCTTCAGCAATGTCTCAGGCCTCCCAATAAGAAAAATGTAAAAAATTATTATTGTGTATATAATACTGCCGTTAGAAAAAAAGATTGTAGGTGAGTCAGTTATTTGAGTATTGGCCCATTACTTGATGCTTTTGTCAAGAGCTTTCCGATAATAAACATCATCATAAGCAAAAAAAATCGGGTTATGAAGGTGAATAGCGTGTGTATATCTGATCCAGAAATGCTCTATGTACTACTCCTGGACCAAATATATAGTAGAGTGCCCATGCGTTGCCACGGGCTCTTGAAATAGTTTGCAAGAGTTACATATTGAATACCACACATACAAATAATATAACACAAACACAATTATTGAATAATTGAAATTCATTTTTGCAACGTAAATTGATAAAAAAAGATTAACGACATGTCCATGTAACGATGTTCGACCTTAACATCTATTACAAAACTATCAATATCATGAAAGTTGCCTTTAGTTTCATTCCCATGATGTTTTAGCAAGTATAATAAAAAATTGCTTCCTCAACTCATACTCATCCTGCACAAACAATATATGTAGTTAATATGAAAATTTCACGCCGAAGGTCTTAAAACATCTAACGGACAATACTCACCGCGTAAACCGGCTTGACCAATTCTTTACCATTCCACCAGAGCATAAAATGAAAAACAAAATAGCTAGACATATTCCTGCAATAATTTCAATTAATAATATAAAAAATATAGTGATAACAAAAATAAATTGGAATTGGATTTGGAATTGACCAAGTTGTAGGTTACCTAGATTAAAGGAATATACGACGTCCAGCTGTGTGCGCTCTTTACCCGAGTGATAGAACCTGTTGCCACATTGTTAGTTGAGTCCATGTAATAAGAAAGGCGAGAAAAGAGAATTTCTACTAACCTGTTTTCTAAAGAAGAAGATGGCATAAATACTTATAATAACATGGCATAAAAGTTACCATAATAGATTCAATTTGCCCGTGCGTTGCAACGGGTGTGGTACATATTGTATAGGCTCAACATCAATCATATGAACATCATCATGCACATCAAGCAGCATTATTGATTTCTTATTTACCGTTAAATCACTCATGTTCTTCTTCTTTCCTGATCCAACTTCGCCACTGACATCAATGGCACACCTAGCTCACAAACCCAACCTTCCACATCCACACGCAAATTTTTAGGGTTTTCTTCTCCATCCTTTTAGATTCACCATCAATCAATAACAACAATGTAGGAAGAATTACCGTATACACCAAACTCCTCTACACTCAGTGCAGTACCAGTCTGACCACGACCTCTCCTGCCTCACCTCCATGCCTCCATGTTGCGCACCCTTTCGGCCACCACAGGCCGAGGCTGCCACGGCTGTCACATGTGTCGTTTGATTTGGATCCAAGAATCAAGATGACAACCATTATCATACAGATAGATTATATACGACATACTAAATGCAGAAGTGGTAACATCACAACTATCAAAAAGTCACCATATTGATAAAGTACATTGTATACCACATACCAAATGAGAAAGCTACGCCTACGAACTGAACTGAAACAACAAGTTAATCTGTCATATTGTGCATTAAGGAACTCCACACAAATTAAATTCGAATCCAAAAATAACTAACAACAGTCGTATCATTAAGAAGAAAATTCTAATTAAGTGAAAGGACGCATGAGCCATCGCAGGTATGCACAAATGTGTCTCCAACAGACTCTTTGAGGTTGCTAAGCATGCACATCTAGTTGGATACGCCAGGTCTAAAGCAGGGTGTTAGTATGTTGATCGGTGACGCCTCGCATTGACGAGTGC
Source organism: Triticum urartu (assembly GCF_003073215.2). Taxonomy (NCBI): domain Eukaryota; kingdom Viridiplantae; phylum Streptophyta; class Magnoliopsida; order Poales; family Poaceae; genus Triticum; species Triticum urartu. The sequence goes on from NC_053025.1 coordinate 520,879,644, forward strand.
CCAACACACCTGCTCGCCCATCATATTTCCCCAGACTATGAGCCAATTCTGTTTCTTTTTTGCCCTGTGCAACCGACTTCTCCAGCCTCCAATTCTCTAATTCAATTAATTTAATGTCAGATTATGGCTGCATAATCCTTAGTTTTGAAAGTCAATCTCGACTTGCCTTGTAGAAATTAGAACAACGTTTGTATGGCTCAACCACCAGCTAATAAGAATTCAGGCTTTTGTCTATCTTCAAGTAATCTGAATGTAATACTTTCTGAAATCAACTGACTGCAACAAAGATGAAGCCTAATTAAAATGAAACCTAATCAACATTTGTCCTTCCTCGCCAAAATATATTTGCTCTTCAATTCGATCCAGTCGTGCATCGTTGTAGATGATTCCATGAAAGATGGGCTCCTTACTCCGCTTTCGATCAACAAAATTTGAAGCACAAGAAATCCTATGGACAACATCACCATAATTATCTGCAATATCATAATGTTGTAAACTGAACAATGGTGAAACTGGCTATAATCACTCGGACCACAATGTATATGTCAAGGGCATGTTAATTTTACATAAATGACGGTTGAGATCCATGTCGGGAAAAGAAGTCTGGTTGAACAGTTCTGAGATCTTTGTGTTATACTACCTCTGTTCCTAAATATTTGTCTTTCTAGAGATTTCAACAAGTGACTACATACGGAGAAAAATGAGTGAATCTACACTATAAAATATGTCTATATACATCCGTATGTGGTAGTCCATTTGAAATCTCTAAAAAGACAAATATTTAGAAACGGAGGCCGTGGTGTGCGCTCATAGCTGTATAATCTAATTAAAACAGACATACCATTTTTGGTATCACATAATGTACAAAGAAAAAAGATCTAGATAGCCAACATTCTTGGTTAAGCATAGATTAACTCTAACCGATTTCCATGAAAATCTGGAAGGACATGGGTGTTTTGACTCAAGGCAGAAAGAAAAAGGCATACTTTGTTCATGTGACATCAAAAACAATGTCTTCTTCATCAACTCATAAATGGACACACCTGGATAATTTGAGATGAATAGTATACACCTTTACACGGTACACCCTCAAGGGTAATCTACATCATGTCAGAAAAAAGGCAATCTACATTGGGAGAAACATGCAACTTACTTTCAGAAGCAGCTTGATTAGCAAGAAAAGGGAGCCGCAATATGGTTTTGAGCAATGTAATCAAGTAAAGCGCCAGTTGCACTTTGGCCACATTCCTTGAGCCAAAACTCAGGTATCATCGCTGGATGTGCAATGAAAAGATAAGCACTAAAATTTCAAGAAATAAAAGCATTAACTTAACATAGCCAACATATGATCGCGGAGAGCAAACCACATACAAAAATTAATAGAGACGTTGGCAAGGAAGTAAAATATATGAAGGAAACTACACCAGACAAAAATAGTTCCCCAACACCAGGGATAAATAGCTTATTCTTTGAAAAAGCCATGTGGCATGTAAATGTTCCGCAAACCAAGACCATGCAATGGAATATTGCTTCTTCCTCAAATACCGCAGAAAAAAATGCTCCACATAATCTTGTGCATTGTGTACCTATCTTAGGCTTGTACATATTATTTTTCTCTATCAATGCATCAATACACAAGTTTTTACGTCTTTTTTTGGGACAAATGTTTCACATAAATAAATGTGAAGCTTTAGAAGGAGTCATAGTTTCTTTAGAAAAACATAGGGGAACCGGCACCTACTTTCAACTTTAAACTCTGCATTTGGCACACTTTCCATGACTCCAAGACACCCGGCATAAGCATCATAAGGGAAGTCCCAACAAGAGTCCCGGGAAGCAAGCCTAACTCCTGAACATTGGAGGTAAACGCCATTACAAAATGAAATACTGGAAATTAACAGCACAGACATTTATTCTCTTACTTCTAACATAAAAAACTACAAAGAAAGCACTTAGGTAATCGATTGTATCTTTGTTCACTCATGAAAACACTTTGCATTAATAGCTTAAATAGTGTCACATTAAATGAACTGCAAAACTGATCTGCTTGCCTTTGCAGAAGTAGGTGTCAAACCAGAACATAGAGGATGACGAGGAAACACAATGGAGTGTCCTATTTGAGTTGCATAGAATGGCGTATTAGAAAATTAAGAACTACAAATGATACATCACCTTTAGTGAAAAAAAGGAGAAATGGATAAGCATTCAACCTGTTTTTGCGTAGCTCTCTTCATAAAGGTCTCCCAAACTTTCTGCCCAAAAGACTTCACCCCTTCCACATGGTTCCATACCACACGATTTTAACTCCCTCCGCTGCTCATGTGTGATAAGCTGCGTGTTTCATCACCAGTTTCCCTAGAAAAAAAGAATGAAAGCAAACTTGTTAGAAATTCAGCTCATAGCTTATTACAAGCTTAGAGAGGTTGTGAGTTGAAACTCACCTATATAACATAAACCAAGATTTTTGTAGATTTTCCTTTACCCATAAATGTTTTAAAAGGTAAATCAATACGATACAATCAACGCCGGTAACTGTAAAATACACAGCAAATGTTGTCTACCGATCTTACGAAATAATTCAAAACTATTTATCTGTATTCTAGGGAGAAACTCCCACCATAAAATTGCAATACCGGTGAACTGTGAGAATTAATTCACTCAACTTGGTCAAGAGCCCTATGGTCCATCCACACGATGATGCCCCTTCTTGAATCGCCATTCCAAGAAACCAAGACAGGGGAACCATCAGCACCCACAACAACTGCAAGCACCATCCTCTGTTATTAAGTTGGTAAAGCTCTACTCGCATAACACAAAATTCTACATTCAAATTACTGAATATACACGGCTAATGTGGAGAATCAACAAAACCCTAATCTGCTACTATCAAGTGCTGCCGAAGTGTAGAAACATAGTTACAATGAGATTGTTGATGGGCTGGTGGATGCTTACGGTGGAGAACTTGGTCATGACCTTGTGGGAGGGGCAGTGGAAGCCGACGTAGGCGAAGCTAGGGCCGCTGGTGCGCACGAACTCGATGCCGACGATGCGGCCGATGGAGCCGAACACAACCTCCACGTCGTCCGCCGACACGCCCTCCGCCAGCCCGCCCTCGTCCAACAACATGACCTATCTGCAAAAAAAAATGAAATGCAACAGTCATATAATAGTACATATGAGGCTATGATGAAGTGTAGACAAGGAAACTGACTATGATTTACTGCCATAATCTACTAACAGTGGGCTCCAGATCGACAAACAAGGCCCTTGAAACATGTTTCCTGAACATGTTAAATGCATCAAACAAAAAGCAAAGACACTTGTTAGTATGAATTCTTGAGAAAATTGTTAGTAGGATTTAAGCAAGGTGCGCTATCAATTCGTAAACAGTACCCAGATGCCTCATGCACGCTAAAATTAAACCGGACCAACAGATCATCTAACAAAAATCCGTGAACATTACACCTTTCATGATTTGCCAATGCAATTCTGAAAAAAAACAAATCAACAACAAATGATATAAAATAGTAACAGGCTGCTGCCTTTGGGCTGTAGTTAATTTAGCTGTTAGAAAGTAAACTTGTTAGAAATTCAGCTCATAGCTTATTACAGGCTTAGAGAGGTTGTGAGTTGAAACTCACCTATATAACTAAACCAAGATTTTTGTAGATTTTCATTTACCCATAAATGTTTTAAAAGGTAAATCAATACGATACAATCAACGCCGGTAACTATAAAATACACAGCAAATGTTGTCTACCGATCTTACGAAATAATTCAAAACTATTTATCTGTATTCTGGGGAGACACTCCCACCATAAAATTGCAATACCGGTGAACTGTGAGAATTAATTCACTCGACTTGGTCAAGAGCCCTATGGTCCATCCACACCATGGTGTCCCTTCTTGAATCACCATTCCAAAAAACCAAGACAGGGGAACCATCAGCACCCACAACAACTGCAAGCACCATCCTCTGTTATTATGATAGAATGCCCGTGCGTTGCCATGGGCTTTTGAAATATTTTGCTGGAGCTATGTAAATATAAAGCATGTTAAATTTCATGTGTAGAGAATAGATATCATGGGCCCAATCGAGTAACAATTTAAATCCACTTCACTTGCAATGTTAATTGATAGCAAAAAGGAAATTTGACCTTCTAAAAAATTGTTACAAATTAAGATCTACTATTTTATGCACTTAAGAAATCTCGCACAATATCAGAAATTTTGTTTTTATCTTCACTGGCATGAAATTCGAGCAAGTATAATAAAAACATCTTCCTGAAGGACCTGAACTCGTACCCATTATGCACAAGCAATATATGCAGTTAGCAAAAATACTTCACGTCAAAGGGATTAAAATGTCTAACAGAGAATACCCATCATACAAACCGGATGAAGTAATTCTTTACCATTCCACCAGAGCATAAAGAAATAATAGCCAGACAAATCTCGGTAATTTCCTAAATTAATATTATTTTGAATATAGTGATAATAGAAGTAAAATATATTCGTATGGTCACAATGCATGGAAATTTGAAGGGAGTGCCTTTGCAATTAACTAAAAAGAAATGTGTGTTTTAGTCGAGCTCGATTGTCGCTGGTCTTCCTCCAAATGTTTGTCTTTTTCTTCACCCGTCGATCCAACCAAGACAGGGGAACCATCAGCACCCACAACAACTGCAAGCACCATCCTCTGTTATTATGATAGAATGCCCGTGCGTTGCCATGGGCTTTTGAAATATTAGAAATTTTGTTTTTATCTTCACTGGCATGAAAAAGACAAACATTTGAAGAAATTTTGTTTTTATCTTCACTACGCCACAATAGAGAGCATCTACATCCGAGCACCAAAAACCGCCCCTATACGCCCGATCGAAAGGCCCAGACACTAACCGGTCAGAAAAACCGACGCAGACCGATGACTCATAACAACCTATAGGCATGGGTTGTCACACACCCATCATATCTAACCAAAATCTGGGGCCGATATAGGAAGGCCGCGTCCGCCACATTAGCCTGGCCCATGCTAGCCCGCGTCGACCCCACTTTGTCCCCACTAAAATCCCCACCCGAAGCAAACCCTAAGTCCACTTCACTTTCAATCCACACTCCATCGATTCACCTCCACTCCACGTCCATTCCCCTCCCCCTCTCTGTCCCAATGTCGACATCGACGATGCCAGAGGTGACAGATCCGGCAAAGAGGATGACTGGGATGCCTTCGTTCTCGAGGTGGAGGGGGACAAGGAGGAGTTGCCCTCCACATCGCGCTATAGCGGTCGCGGGTTGACACGGGCAACAGCTCCTGCTCAGCTTCGCCCCTTGTCGCTCGCCACTGCAACGCCGATGTTGGTGTGGGCCCGTCCCATACCCACGAACATACTGATCTGATGACCCTCGCAGCCCCTAGTTGAACCCGCCAACCCCCTGCCTTGAACTGATGTACTTGGAAATAATCGTCGTGGACAAGTCAATTCAAGTTTTCTTGAAGCGCAAATTCAAATTCATAAGATTAGATGTTTCTATCTTTAGGGCATGTAAAAGTTAAAACACGGTGAAGAATTCTCGCTTTAAACAAATATCATTGAACTTTTGCTAACATATTACCGACAACAGTATGCAAGACCTGAAAAATAGAACATATCAAGAGTTTTTCTTGATGAAAAAGCAGCAGATTGCTGATTTTCACTTATGAAGCGGTAGAAGAAAACAGTTACAGGGAGCTGGAAAGAAAGAAGAAAGAAATCCATGCAAGGCGCCAGCAGCCTCGCCTATAAACATACCAAGAGTAATGTTTCCAATCATTAAATACTTAGTAAATCCTCAAATGCCATCTTACAATCCACCAGAACATAGTAGCATCACATCCTTCTTATTTCACAGTCCTCGTATCATTCTAGATATAGGTTTATGTCATTGTGTGAGATTTTCTTAGATGGATCACACCAGTAAGCTTAGCTATTTCCAATATCACCAATCGAACATATAAAAAGTGTATCAACTTACATAGTATAACAAAATTGGGTCTTCTCAAACTTGCTATATCGACCAAAAATTACCAATTTGCCCGCTGTTAAGGAAGTAGAATAAGTGTCACTGGTCCCAGCAGTATATTGTATACTCTACGTTGTCAGTGCTAGCACGACCAACATGATCACAGTGGCAAAACCCTCTGAGCTTGTCGTTACCACCGGTCCACCGCAACAGCCCATGCTCTCAATACTTAGTTCATTGAGTTGTGTCATTAACCATTACGTAGTTCATGAAAATAGCAACAATATTATGACCTGGATATAGTAAATTAGTAGGCTAACATAATACAAAGGTAACATGAGATTACCTCAGCAATATCTTAATTATGTTTTCATCAAAGATCTACATGCTTAAATTTCTGCATTCTGATTAAGAAAAACTAAAGGCTCTTTCTTTAAGTATTGACACCTGATCACACGCCTCTCAAATTTCCAGCTAGGCATTTGCTTAGTTGTTATGATAATCCTGCTAGTACAACTATGAAAAATAGGAATCACCATGGAAGAAAGAAACACCACCAGTAATGAGGCCCTTAAGGAATCATGACATGACCTGAATCTGATCTGCTACAAGATATTTGTCCTTCCTCATATTCAGATCAAGTGGGCAAAACTCCAAACGAAACGATGTACGCATGAAAGAAACACTATTTTTGGCATTTGCTAAATAATCATGGGAGTACATAGAAAACAGAAGATGATTTGGGGCTTCAGGGTCCAGTAGTATATATATTGCCTTTTGCTTACGTGTTTGATGTGACGAAGCCGATGAAGAAAAATGCAATGATTCCGAAGTACGATTTGTTGGGTTTGTAAGGGAGCTTCGCGTGCCTTACTCATAAATTGAAAACCCCCAACGATTGTAATGGGAGATGTCCTCCAAAATATTACAGGAATGGACCTTTGAGAAGCCCAGTAGAAACAAAGGTGAAAAGATGGAGATGTAGTCACTTCATTGTCAGACTCATTATTAACAAAAACAAAGGTTGGTAAAAAAAGAGTGGCTATCTATAGTCTCCAAGTCTTGGTTTGATTTACCTGAACAAAGGCTACAGAAAGAATATACCAGCATAACACCTATCTGCAGCAGCTTTCCGCGGAGTTTCTGAAAATGCATAGCAGAAGGACAAGCAGATTGTCAGATACCAAGCAACTTGTCATAATAATTTGCATGGGAGTTCAAAAAATTGTGTGGGATCTCCATTGCCTGGGTAACTAAACCAGGAGGTTAATATTCCAAACTTCTCTACCAAGCTATATCATTTTGGTAGCTTATTTGTGCTTTCTAATTACATGGTTGACCAGCTAAGAAATGATTTAGAGTTAGCTTGTACTATTTCCTCCAGAATTGCTCCGTGCAAATTGAATCAATCATCAATTAGAAGAAAAATATCAGCAAAATGTGATTATTTAGATGTCCCAAGAGGCGGTGGTTGCGTGGGCTACTCCCATAAGTTGAGCACCACCATGCCGGCGTGTACGATGAGCACGGCAGTGCCGACGTTTTGGAGAAAAAGGGTTCTCCAGCCACATGGACCCACCAACACCAATTTATTACATCAAAGAGGCTTACCAAGTCAACGACCCTGTTGTGTTCTTGGCTCTTGAACTTTTCTCTCTAGCATTTTGGCGCTTATAGCGTGTTCTTGCTTATAGTAACTAACCAACTGAATCAAAATACGTCAGTACTTACCATTCCCACTGTCTGTAACAATCATAGCACATCTAGCAATCAATCGCTAGCAACAAGCATAGCACTGTCTACAACAAGCCTAACATGCCCACTTTTAAAGGACACAACACTACAGAGCTCACAACAAACAGTTCACATTGTGTAGAACTTCACAGCTTAGGTGGCGTCCGACAAACAAACTGCACATCAACAAAAATTGGAGCTCACCTTGGTGATTGGCAGTCAGGGCATCCACCTCGCTCGCGGTGCTCGAGATAGGCGGCCGACGAATAGGATATTAAACACGGCGACCGGGAGGAAGGGTCACGGCTGAGGTTGACGAAGCAGTGTACGGAAGCGGCATCCGGAGGTTGAAGATGCAGTCGACGATGATGTCTGTGGATGCATCAGCTTGCAGCTTGCAGCCTCAGACTTGACCTCGACGTGCAGCGATGAGGACCGGAGGGCACTGGTCGCCTTAAGCTTTCCCCCGCCTACTGCACTGGGGACACCTCACTCTCTCGCCAACGCTGGCGCTACCAGCTCGTGTTGCAAGCTCCGCAACCGACCAACAATCATCGCGACAGTCTCCGGTCACCGCCAATGTCCGGCGGTGTGGGCCCGACGGCGGGGGGCATCGCGCTGCCATCGATGGGGCAGCCGCACCCGCCGCTACACCCGAAGCCCACCTCGCCCACGGCGCGCCCGCACCACCACTACTACCTCTTCTCGGGGCATCTAGGAAAATAAATGCATCCGACAGACTAACAACTTTCAGGAAATTAGACAGATGACTGGACAGAGATAAAATTATAAATTCTTTCCATGAACCAAGACTTCGAAGCAAGCAGGAATAAACTATAGCCAGCACAGATCATGTAATGTTAATTGTGTCAAGAACTAAATTTTCCTTGGTTGTGAGCGAGATTGTCAGCAAATTAGCTTGAATTGTACCTGCATTGCCACAGTGAACCGCTCCTTCGGATTGGGGTCATAGGCCTCAATATGTTGGTAGTCTTATTGGTGAAGTAGCCCACAGAGAGATTGTTTTGAGCGAAATGGAAGGTGTACAGTGCCTTGGAGAAGTACTCGGATTTGGGTAGGATCTCATGATAAATTCCACCTATAGAGTAAAATATCAAAAATTACTGTCGCGTTCTCTGAAATCTGAATGAAAATATGGAATATGACACGCCTTTACTCCTCACCCATTCTGTTATACACGAACTGGCTTCTCTTGGTGAATTGTTCCAACTCCCAGGTCTGCACATCCAAGTAGATCGGGCTGTAAATGAATGTCCAAAAAATTATGAGGCTGTAATTGGAGATGAATATACACCAATTAGATAGCTGTGACTGAGAGTCTGAGATAGATGATGCACTGACATATGTACCAGCCGGCCGGCACCTCCGCGGAGATTTAATGAAAGACATTAGACATGATTGCACGGTATGTCAATTTTTGATATTGAATAAGATTCCTATGCATCTTGCATTAGCAGCATCAGGGAGGGACGAAGCTACATTACTCTCTCGCCGTGATTCAATACTGGTCATACATGTAGCTCTCTTCTGCTTTGACATTGACCAAAACTACTGCACCTAATTACACTGGTCATACATGTACGTTCACATAAAGAAGAGAACGAAGCATCTCACTAATTTGACTACAAGAGGAAAAATACGCCACCGCCAATCCAACTCGACATGGCACGAATTCATCATCAGAGCACGTAAATTTCATTAGCTGGTACCATGAACCAAAATGATTAAAGAAACCCTGCATAAGCATCTCTGAAACATCCAACAGAAGACATGTGCACGCATTATGTATTTCAGTACCAATATAATGCAGCACAAATCAAACTATGTGAGGAAATAGACAGGGCTCAAGTGAAAGTCATCTTACCTGAGCCAATCTCTCCTGCCTCCTCGCAATATTCCTCTCCCTGCTAGCTAGCCTTGCTCTTAGCACGCTTGGCCTCAAACTGAAGCCTCAAACTGGTCAGAGAGGGTCTTCTCTCTTTCCTTCTCAGCCTCGGACTTGTGGATACTCTCCATGAGGACCCTCTTGTTCTTGAACATGTTAACCAGCGGCAGATCAACAAAATAGACCAGGTCATAACCAAAAACTCATCTCGAGTTTGAGCTCTTTATTGAGAATCAGACAAAGAAACATAGAAATTTAAGAGAAGAGAAAAAATTTACTGGGTGGATAGACTGCCGATCCAGCCGGAGAGGAAGCTATCAGGCACCATGGTCCCAGTTGCGGAAGGCCTCGATGGCAAATAAGAACCCCAGCCGGCAGGGCGGTGCTGAGCAATGGCAAGACGGAGACGTCGACGTGCTCCACGCGCAGCCCCGGGACAGACTACTCGAACACCTCCGCCGCTGGTCAACGACAGGTCAGCTGCGTTGGTGCGTGCATGAGCGAAGAGAAGAAGGTTCGGATCAGAGAACGTACTGGCGTAGAGGATGCCTTGCGGAGAGAGCCCCTCCTCGAGATGCTCAAGCCATACCATACTGCATCCCGCGCAGCCGGCGTTGACCACCGAACCACATCGTCCCACTTCGACCCGCTTCGGTAATTATACTCCAGTTCAAAGCAATAGTTGGTTGATTTCCAGTTAAATTATACTCCCTGCTTGGCAAACTGAAACTATGATTATCCTAAATCCTACTTCTAGAGTTGCTGCAGATCAACAGCTGCTCTGAGTACAAGAACTCTCCCCCTATCTGCAAGATCAGCAGTACAAACAGTACATTTTTTGAGTATATTTTCAAAGTACTTCAAGCAGGATAATTGAAGTTACTGAAATTTTACTAAAACTGTGCCTACGACTACATCTCGTACTCATAATCTGTACCCATACTCATACAAATAAACTGAACCCTACTCCTAATCTGTACCCAAGCAGTACTCCAAATTTAAAGGGAGGAGACAGGGGAAGCTCACCATGCAATGGAGATGCTAGCGAAGAGGAGCATCGTCGAGCAGGGTGTCCTCAAGCAGATGTTCGTCGTCGAGCATCACCTGTTCGAACCAGGTGACTGCTTATTCGAACCAGCAGACTTAACCTTTTTATTTTGCTACAATTTTTATTAACATTTATCCAGATGCTATCAAGTTACAATCTTTAATTTCCAGTCTACCATGATAGAGTGATATTACCACTCACACTCACTTTCTGTAGTCAGTGTATAACTTGACATACACCTTATATTGGAAATAGACCATATATTGATAGTGAATATGTTGTCCTGCAGTACAGAGCCCTACATAAATGGTAATCAAACATTACAAAGAGGTCAGAGTTTGCTGATTGCTCCCAGGTCAAAAAAATGTTTTAAATGTTATAGCAGCACATTAGGCTAATCATCATATATGATTCAATTGCCTCTAATTATGGGAACCTCTATTTCGAATCATCTTGCTCCGTACTATGATTGCTTGCTCTTCAAAGGGAACTCGTCTTTGAATTCCTTAAAACATGTCTCGGGCATTTATTTTTCTAGCACCTGACATAATGATGCAAAGTTTGAGATAGAAAATGCTAAGAAACCACATGAATTTTATTTTAGTTAAGATCGCTTCCGATAATAGAAATGAACTACAGATCAAAAGGAGAAGTAAGCTTACTTAACTGGAAGTAGCATGAAGATGAGATGATGAAACTATTATTATGTGCCACATTCTTCTGACGGATTCCTGCATACCACACCTGACCACAACCAAGACGATTAGGACATGCATCTCAAATACAAGTTACAGGAATCTTGCAACCGTAGGGGTTCTCCGGCTGCTCAGAATACAACAGTGATGGTGCAGACTGGTAGTGGGAAGGCGCCGCCAAAACAATCAACCTCAATGGCGGCCAGTCATCCTTGATGGTGGCAGTTCCAACTCGGTGCTCGATGGTCGTCGGCAGCGGCAGTACCCAGAGTTCTCAATGGAGGCAGTTCCTGCTCATACCCGGCGGCAGTGCCAGTAGCCCTCAAGAATCAGTATCGGCAGTAGAAAATGACGCATGTGTGGCATCAATGCCTACAGCGTTGTTTACATCATGTCACTCATCTCGTGCAGTGCACCACGACCCGCCGATGTGTCGTCCCGTGCCTCCTTCCTGCCTCGGCACTACGCTGCCGCCACGCCGACTCCCATGTGTTGCCTGGATCTGACCGACATGGGCCCCAAGTGGCAACCTGGCCTCATCCGTGCTCGGATCCGGCCGTTGACTTCCCTAATGTGCGCCCCTCCCCCCCTACAGAAACGCATGCCGCCACTTCACCTCGAGCACTCATGGCCAACTCCAAGCCCTTCGTCGCAAGCTTCGTGTTGGATCCGAGAGAGCTGCTGCAGCGGCGGCGGCCTCGCGCGGAGGAACGCAACGCAAAGGTCCGGCGCGGAGGACTGCATGGCGGCCGGCGACCAGAAGAGCACGGGCGCTGGTGGCGATCAGATGCGAAGCGGTGGGGGCGTGGGCGATCGATAGGAAGGGGATCGTGGAGTCGAGCTGGAGGTGGGGCGGGGGCCGCGGCTGGAGGTGGGCGCGGCGGCCGCGGCTGGAGGTGGCGGGGGCGGCAGCGACGGGCGGCGGCGTTTGAGGGAGGGAGATGGGGGAGGGGATCGGCGGCGGCTGCGAGGGGATTGAGCGACGTAGGAACGAATGAAGGCGGCGACTCGTGCGGGCAAGTGCATCGAGGGCACGAGGGTGCGAGCGTCTGGCGTAATTTCGTAGGTTAATCGTGTTAGTTCGTTTTAGGTCTTTTTTCTAGCTGTGAATCGGCGCGGTTCAGAATGGGCGTAGTTGTATCTTGACGTTTTTTTATCGGTTGGGAGGTAAGATGCGGGGGAATGGTGGAAAGCCGGAGATGGGACGAAGTATCAAAAAAAATCAGGAGAGGTGGGACGAAAATTGACCGGCGGAGACTACCAACTGCTTCATTAAAAATAGAGATTTCTAAGATTAGTCAGTACAACATAAAGTAGTTAGTACAGCATAGAGTAGTCACTTATGTGAACCCCTTTCCTCACGGTCTGAAATAAAATAAAAGAGCAATACCTTCAGGGCGATTGATTGCTACCTTTCTAGTTAACTCATGTGCAATTTGTGATAGAGGCAGTACAAGCATGTATCCTTATCCTGCTATATAACTGTCGTACGGTTAAAAGCAAACGAATTTGTCCCAAATAATCCAAGTAATTGGACTGCAAGATGAAGGTGCATACAACATCCAATTCTGCTAGTGGTCTTCCACACTGATTTTTTTTGTTCTTGAACCTAGCGGGAACTGAAGAAGTGATGGAGGCTGGGACCCCAGGACACGCACTTCAGCAATGGATTTTGTAGAGCCGAGAAGTGATGCCACATCTCGCACTTATCGGCTCAAAACGAAATCTAGAAGAAGCATACGAAAAATTAATGTAGTACCTGTGTACGTGGGATCGATCCATGGCTCCCATGCCCCGCAGCCAGAAAAATCAAGAAGACAAACTTTTTTTTGAGACAAGAAGACAAACTTGAGCATACATATTAGGACATAGTCAACATACTCTATGGGTGCAATTTGTGGCTGGGGTCAAGCCCTTCGTGGCCCGAGCTGGCGGTTGAATCCATCTGCGCTGCTGCTGCCAATCTAGCGCGGGGCTAGGAGGGAGGGAGCAGTGCTGCTGCCGGTCCAGCGCAGGGTGTGGACGGAGCGCTGCTGCTGGGCTCCCAAACTGATCCGGTGGTTGCCCATCGACCGGATCCAGCCCCGCCGCTGCCGCTCTCCGGCAGGTCGCCGCATCGGCCGAATCCATCCCTCCTTCGCTAGAACCTGCCTCTCGCCCCCGATCCAGTCCACCTCGGACCGCTGCACCAGATCCGCTGTTTCCCTGCATCGCCCTGGAGCCGTCGCGCCCTCTACGTCGAGCCCTGCCGCATTGACCTGGACGAGGACGCGATGACGCGAAACGTTATCATACGCATCGTTTATATTTCCAAGGACGTGCGAACCCCAAATTAGTACCACCGCGTTTATATTACAGTCTTGTCTATACAAATCGTAAAAACGTATTATGCCATGAGAAAAAATGTATTGTGACGATGAATCCATGGAGTCAATCCGTGCTTTATTATTAGAGAAAGATGTGCCGCTGCTCCGCTATTTTCATTTTTTTTGTCTACGCCCAGGCCTTTTTGTAAGGGTAGAACTGAAAGAGCTGGGCTGCGTTATTTTTCGTTTCCCTTTCTTTTTAATCAATTAAATTAATATTCATTTGTAATTTATATTTTTTTAAATTTGATTTTTTTGGCGATGTCAGTTGCATGTTCATCATCAAACACGGACGAATAACTAAAGTGTCATGGAAATTTATACAGGTGTGACCATGATTTTTTTTTCCAGACCTTATTTAGTTGCATGTCTAACCCTAGCACACAACTCATGCCCTATCCAATTGCATGTTCATTTTTTTCCAGACCTTGTTTAATTACAGATCACATATGGTTCGGAAGAAGTGAATGTGTATGATAGTCTCCTTATCACACACGTTTGGTAATCATGAACTGTTTGTGATGGGATGCGCATCGTAAACATTGCACCACAGAATAGCGTGTGCAATGGTAATGTCAGCATACACGAGTAGCAAGGATGGAGCGTTTGGGTTATTCGATATATCACAAACAGTTGTGTGATGAATCGCGTTTGGGATAGATGCGGGCATCGCATACACTTAGTTCTAGAAAACGTATGCATTCCTACTCCCTATCCCCGACGGTTTCTAAATCGTGTGGAAGGACCCCCTATCACCCACACTATCAAGGCGACGGTTTAAAGTGCTATCATGGAAAGGGGTTAAGAACCGTTTGTAGCAGCTCGATGTACCAGCGTATCCACCATTGAGCGGAGTGTGCTTAATTCCTCGGCTCTGAGAGCCTCGGATAGTGCTTTGAGGGCGAGCGATGCTGTTTTCTTTTCGGCCCGAAGAGCTCTGTTTGGATCGCTTGTAATTGTGATCACACCATTGGGCCCTGGCATTTTGAGTTTCATATACCCGTAATGTGGTACAGGCTGAAACATTGCGAATGCATCACACCCCAATAGGGTGTGGTAACCGCTATGGAAGGGAACAATGTGGAAGAGTAGTTCTTCGAACCTGTAGTTCTCGGGAGTGCCGAATACTACATCGAGAATGACTCATCCGGAGCAGCGCGCCTCTTTTGGGGGGATAATCCCTCGAAAGGTAGTCTGACTTTGTTCGACGCGAGATCCGTCGAATTGCATTTTGTCCAGGGTGTCCTTGTAAACGAGGTTTAAACCGCTACCCCCGTCCATCAGCACCTTGTGGAGTCTAAAGCCGTCCACTATGGGATCCAGGACTAGTGCAGTGGGTGCTCAGACGGGGCGGGCCCTTGGCCCATATTCCTCGTCGAAGGTGATTGGTGTATCCGTCCATGAATTTGTTGTTGTCACCTGGTGGATTTGACCGCGTTCTCGAAGGGCTCTTTTTCTCTGATTCTTTGAGGAAAACATCTCGTAGATCGTCGGGCCCTCGGTGTCGTTGTCCGGGGGTGTTTGATACGTCTCCATCGTATCTACTTTTCCAAACTCTTTTGCCCTTATTTTGGACTCTAATTTGCATGATTTGAATGGAATTTACCCAGACTGACGTTGTTTTCAGCAGAATTGCTTTAGTGTTATTTTTGTGCAGAAATAAAAGCTCCTTAGAATGACCTAAAAATTCATGAAGAATATTTTTGGAATTAATAAAAAACATTGGCGAAAGAATCAACCGGAAGGGACCCACCAGCTGTCCACATGGGTGGGGGCCGCCCCCCTCCCTAGGGCGCACCCCCTGCCTTATGGGCCCCATGGACCTCCACCGACCTCAACTCCAACTCTATATGTTCACGTTCGGGGAGAAAAAACCCAGAGAAATGGATTCATCATATTTTTCAATACGGAGCCGCCGTCACCCCCTGTTCTTCATCGGGAGGGCAGATCTGGAGTCCGTTCAGGGCTCCGGAGAGGGGAAATCATCGCCATCATCATCATCAACCTTCGTCCATCACCAATTTCATGATGCTCATCGCCGTGCGTAAGTAATTCCATTGTAGACTTGCTGGACGGTGATGGGTTGGATGAGATTTATCATGTAATCGAGTTCGTTTTGTTAGGGTTTGATCCCTAGTATCCACTATGTTCTGAGATTGATGTTGCTATGACTTTGCTATGCTTAATGCTTGTCACTAGGGCCTGAGTGCCATGATTTCATATCTGAACCTATTATGTTTTCATGAATATATTTGTGTTCTTGATCCGATCTTGCAAGTTGTAGACACCTATTACGAGTTAAGATCCGCATACCCCAAGGTGACAATAATTGGGATTCTTTCTAGTGATTATCATAGTTTGAGGAGTTCATGTATTCACTAAGTGCTAACGCTTTGTACTGGTTCTCTATTAAAAGGAGGCCTTAATATCCCTTAGTTTCCATTAGGACCTCGCTGCCACGGGAGGGTAGGACAAAAGATGGCATGCAAGTTCTTTTCCATAAGAACGTATGACTATATACGGAATACATGCCTACATTATATTGATGAATAGGAGCTAGCTCTATGTCACCCTAGGTTATAACTGTTGCATGATGAATGTCATCCGACATAATTATCCATCACTGACCCATTGCCTACGAGTTCGTTTCATATTGATCTTTGCTTCGTTACTTTTTCGTTGACACTGTTACAATTGCTACAAAATAATTTTTCCATCGTTACCGTTACTTCCATACTACTTTCCTACTGAATACTTTGATGCGGATATTAAGTCTTTCAGGTGTGGTTGAATTGACAACTCAGCTGCTAATACTTGAGAATATTCTTTGGCTCTCCTTGTGTTGAATCAATAAATTTGGGTTGAATACTCTACCCTCGACAACCGTTACGATCACCTATACTTGTGGGTTATCAAGACCTTTTTCTGGTGCCGTTGCCGGGGATCATAGCTCTATTCTCTGAGTCACTTGGGATTTATATCTGTTGATCACTATGAGAAATTTGAAAGACAACAAAACCAAGATCTATCCCTCTACTACGAGGGGAGGTAAGAAACCGCCATCTAGCTCTGCACTTGATTCACCTTCTGGTTTGAGTAAGCTTGCGACACCTACACCTGCTATTGATTCTGATATGTCGCATGTTATTGATGATGTCACTTCTGCTATGCATGATGCTTATGATGATACTACTTCTTTGCTTGATAATACTGTGCCACTAGGTGAATTTCTTGATGAACAACTTGCTAGGGTTAGAGAGAATGAAATTATTGAAACTGATGATCTTATTGGAACTGAAGATTATGATTATCCCCCTAGATATGAATTGCCTAAGGTACCCGAGGGTTATTGTCGGTGTCAAAACCGGTTTCTCGGGTAGGGGGTCCCGAACTGTGCGTCTAAGGCGGATGGTAACAGGAGGCAGGGAACACGATGTTTTACCCAGGTTCGGGCCCTCTTGATGGAGGTAAAACCCTACGTCCTGCTTGATTTATTCTTGATGATACGAGTATTACAAGAGTTGATCTACCACGAGATCGGAGAGGCTAAACCCTAGAAGCTAGCCTATGGTATGATTGTATGTTATCCTACGGAGTAAAATCCTCCGGTTTATATAGACACCGGAGGGGGCTAGGGTTACACAAGGTCGGTTACAAAGGAGGATATATCCATATCCGTACTACCTAGCTTGCCTTCCATGCCAAGTAGAGTTCCATCCGGTCACGAGACGAAGTCTTCAATCTTGTATCTTCATAGTCCAATAGTCCGGCCAAAGGATATAATCCGGCTGTCCGGATACCCCCTAATGCAGGACTCCCTCAGTTATATTATGGATGAAGAAAATGATAGAGACTTTTTGGCTTGCAATCATAGAGGTGATCTTAACAAACTGTTAGCTAAGCTGAAAGAAAAAATCTCTGAATGCTAGGATGCAATATGATCCTAAGTTTGCTACTTCACCTATCTTTGTTACTGATAAGGATTATGAATTCTCTGTCGATCTTGAGTGAATTACCTTGGTTGAATCTGATCCTTTCCATGGTTATGAATCTGAAACTGTTGTGGCACATCTTACTAAATTGAATGATATAGCCACTCTATTTGCTCATGAGGAAAAAATTCGCTATTGCTATACTCTTAAGTTGTTTCCTTTCTCATTAAAGGTTGATGCTAAGATATGGTTTAATTCTCTTTCTCCTAGTTGTGTGGTAGTCCCCGGGATATGATATATTATTTCTCTGAAAAATATTTTCCTGTTCATAAGAAACAAGCTGCTTTACAGGAAATATTTAACTTTGTGCAAATTGAAGAAGAGAGTCTCCCACAAGCTTGGGGGAGGCTTCTCCAATTACTTAATGCTTTGCCTGATCATCCTTTCAAGAAAAATGAAATACTTGATATCTTTTACAATGGACTAACTGATGCTTCTAGGGACCACCTAGATAGTTGTGTTGGTTGTGTTTTCAGGGAACGAACTGTTGAGAAAACTGAAAAACTATTGAATAATATATTGAGCAATGATAATGATTGGAATCTTCCCGAACCACCTCCTAAGCCAACTCCAAAGAAAAGAGGTATTCTATTTCTCAGTCCTGAAGATATGCAAGAGGCAAAGAAATCTATGCAAGAAAAAAGTATTAAAGGTGAAGGTGTTAAGAATTTACCGCCTATTGAAGAAATACATGGCCTTAATATTCCGACATAGGCAGTAGAGGTAAATTCTCTCTATAGATTTGATGAAGGTGATATTCCTCATAATAAGTCTGCTAGTCAATGCTTGGATGAGTTTCATAATTTTATTGTTAAACAAGAAAACTTCAATGCTTATGTTAGTAGACAATTGAAACATAATGCTTATATGCTTGAACGCTTGGGTGATTATATGTGTAGAACTGTTAATGATCTTAAGCTTATTAGTAAACATGCTTCTATGGTAAAAACTCAAGTAGAACAAGTACTTAAGGCACAAGATGATTTGCTCAATGAGATGAATAGTAAGAATAGTGATCATGCTGTTAGAGTTATGACTAGAGGTGGTAAGATGGCTCAGGAACCTTCGTATCCTGAGGGACATCCTAAGAGAATTGAGCAAGATTCTCATAGAGTTAATACTGATGCACCTAGTCCTTCTAATAAAAAGAAGAGGAAAACTGATAGGACTTTGCATGCTTCTAGTGAACCTGTTATAGACACCCCTGAGAATCCCAATGATATTTCTATTTATGATGTTGAGACACGATCTGGTAATGAGCATGAACCTAGTGATAATGTTAATGATGATGTTCATGTTGATGCTCAACCTAGTAATGATAATGATGTGGAGATTGAATTTGTTGTTGATCTTGATAACCCACAATCTAAGAATCAACGTTATGATAAGAGAGACTTCATTGCTAGGAAGTATGGTAAAGAAAGAGAACTATGGGTTTAGAAACCCATGCCCTTTCCTCCTAAACCATCCAAGAAAAAAGACGATGAGGATTTTGAGCCCTTTGTTGAAATGCTTAGACATGTCTTTTTGCATATGTGTTCGACTGATATTCTGAAAATGTCTCCTTGTGTCAAGTATATGAAGTTACAAATAAAAGAAAGATACCGGAAGCTGAAATTTCCACCATGCTTGCTAATTGCACTTTTAAGGGTGGAATACCAAAGAAACTAGGAGATCCAGGAATACCAACTATACCACGCTCCATTAAAATAAACTATGGTAAAACTGCTTTATGTGATCTTGGAGCCGGTGTTAGTGTTATGCCTTTCTCTTTATATCGTAGACTTGAATTGAATAAGTTGTCACCTACTGAAATCTCTTTGCAAATGGCTGATAAATCAACTGCTATACCCATCGCTATTTGTGAAGATGTGCATGTTGTGGTTGCAAACGCTACAATCTTAACGGGCTTTGTTATTCTTGATATTCCCGAGGACGACAGTATGTCGATCATCCTTGGTAGACCCTTTTTGAATACTGCAGGGACCGTTATTGATTGCAGCAAGGGCAATGCCACTTTTCATGTTAATTGTAATGATCATAAGGTACACTTTCCGAAGAAACAACCTCAAGTGAATAGCATCAATTCTATTGCAAAAATTTCAACTATCGCTATTGGAGGTTTTGAATTCCCTCTCCCTACTGTCAAAAAGAAATATGATATTCTTATTATTGGGGACATGCATATCCCCATTGAGGTAACCTGGTGTTGTTCGAAAATTCTCTGGTTTCATGTCATTCGGAAGAAGTTTGTCAATAAGACTTGATCAACCTTGTTAATGGATTCCTTTTGATGGGCATGAGATGGATGAATTTAGAAAGCACAACTTCCTGTACCCACCTTTTACTTTCTATTATTTAGAATAAATAAAACAAAAATAGTATTATTTGTCTGTTTTCTGAATTATCCGTGCAATAAAAAATGTCCCGAAAATAAAAGTTCTCCAAATGGCCTGAAGATTTAGTATGATTTTTTATAGAATATTTTAGAATTTTTGGCACTGAGAATGCACCAATGGACCACAAGGGTGGAGGGCGCGCCCTACCCCCCTGGGCGATTGTTTTGTAAAACTGTTTTGGGGGATTGTTCTTTGGTATCTAACTCCTCCAATGATCCAATTAGTTTTTGTTCTAGTGCTTTATATATTGAAAATTTTTGCTGCTCTGGTGACCTTGTTCTTGAGCTTGCATGTCAAATTTATATGGTCCAAAGTAGTTTTGATGCATGATATAACCTCTAGACACTTGTAGGAGTAGTTGCTATCAATCTTGTTGAGTTTGGTTCACTTTTATTTTGAGTAACTAAAAATTTCAGAAATATTTCAGAGGAAGAAAGATGTTTAGGAAGATATACGAGGGTGATTCCTCAAGGAAGCAAGCCCCAAGGCTCGCGATACATGAGCCGGATCTCGAACCATCGAGGGAAGCTCGAGTACGGCCTTGTGAATGGTCGTTGGATGAATTCATGGTCCATGCTAGTTTCAAGGAGGAATTTGATGGATACGTACAAAATGATGGCCTTGGGGACTTCGTGTCAGATAAGTGGTAGCAGTACTATCACCTCACTGATTCATTTGTGCAAAGATTTAAGTTTAATCCCAATGTAATACTCATTATGTCCTGTTTGATCTTTATGATAAATCATATACCTTGGACCTAGAAGATTTTAATGAAGCATGCAAAATTCCCCAAGGGGTCATCCTTAGTGAACCTCATAAGACTAAGTATAATGATTTCCTTGCTAGCATCACCGTGGGAGAAACTAGAAATATTACACAAGCTACCATGGGGAGCATTCACTTTCCTGCTATACATTATTTTGCTCTCTCTATAGGTAGATGCATTAATGGTAAACATGATCATAACCACCTTTGTGCATCGGATCTTAGTATCCTCAAGTGCGCGGTAATGGGTGATAAACGATATAGCTTAGGGGCTATTATTGCGAGGAGGTTACATCATAATGCGAAGGATGGAGATGTCTTTGGTGGGATATATGCCACCCGTTTAGCTAATTATCTTGGGGTGCCCATAAAGGGGAATTACATTGAATTACCACCTGCTTTCCTTGATTATGATGCTTTGGTACGCTACCAGTTTTTCCTGAGGAACGAACAGTCCCTCCTGTACCGACTATTCTTTGACCAGCAACGTGTTGTCCATATTACCCTTCCTGCTCCTGACTTTTCTAACTTTCAGGTAAAAGGGAGATATTTTATAACTAGAGAGGATTCGAACGAGTACGAGAGAGAGGTGGAGGCCACTCGCCTCCATGCTGCAAGCCTTCAGGCAATGGCTGTCGCATCCCAGTACAACCCCCACTACAACTTTGGATATCCGCCAGGCCAGCCATGGCCATAGACCAACTTGAAGGAAATATGCCCTAGAGGAAATAATAAAGTTATTGTTTTATATATCCTTATATCATGATAAATGTTTATTATCCATGCTAGAATTTTATTAACCAGAAACTTGATACATGTGTGGATACATAGACAAAACACAGTGTCCCTAGTAAGCCTCTACTATGCTAGCTCATTAATCAAAGATGGTTAAGTTTCCTAACCATAGACATGTGTTTTCATTTGATGAACGGGATCACATCATTAGGAGAATGATGCGATGGACAAGACCCATCCGTTAGCTTAGCATGTTGATCGTTCAGTTTTATTGCTATTGCTTTCTTCATGTCAAATACATATTCCTTCGACTATGAGATTATGCAACTCCCGGATACCTGAGGAATACCTTGTGTGCTATCAAATGTCATAACGTAACTTGGTTATTATAAAGATGCTCTACAGGTATCTCCGAAGGTGTTTGTTGGGTTGGCATAGATCGAGATTAGGATTTGTCACTCCGAGCATCAGAGAGGTATCTTTGGGCCCTCTCGGTAATGCACGTCATAATAAAGCCTTGCAAGCAATGTGACTAATGAGTTAGTTGTGGGATGATGCATTACGGAATGAGTAAGATACTTTCCGGTAACGAGATTGAACTAAGTATGGAGATACCAACGATCGAATCTCAGGCAAATAACATATAGATGACAAAGGGAATAATGTATGTTGTCATTACGGTACGACCAATAAAGATCTTCATAGAATATGTGGGAACCAATATGAGAATCCAGGTTCCACTATTGCTTATTGACCGGAGAGGTGTCTCGGTCATGTCTACATAGTTCTCGAACCCGTAGGGTCCGCCGCTTAACGTTAGATGACGATTTGTATTATATGAGTTATGTGATTTGGTGACCGAATGTTGTTCAGAGTCCGGGATGAGATCACAGACATGACGGGGAGTCTCGAAATTGTCGAGAGGTAAAGATTCATATATAGGACGATGGTATTTGGACACCAGAAGTGTTTTGGGGGTACCGGGTACGTATCGGGTCACCGGAAGGGGTTCCGGGCAACCCCCAGCAAAGATATGGCCCTTATTGGGCCAAGGGCGGGACAGACCAGCCCCTAGTGGGCTGGTGCACCCCCATATAGGCCAAATAGGAGGATAATGAAGGAGGGGAAGGGAGAAAGGAAAGGGGAGGATTTGGCCTCCCCCTTCCCTTCTCCCCCTCTCTTTCCTTCCCCCTCCGACACTTATGGAAGGGGGGAGGCCGACTTGTGGGAGGCGCCCAAGTAGGATTACTCCTACTTGCGGCGTCCCTTGTTGCCCCTCTCCCTCTCCCACCTATATATATGTGGGGGGCACCGCTAGAGCACACAACATTGATTCCTAGCCGTGTGCGGCGCCCCCTCCACAGTTTACGCCTCCGGTCATATTGTCGTAGTGCTTAGGCAAAGCCCTACGTGGATCACTTCACCATCACCGTCACCACGCCGTCGTGCTTACAAAACTCTCCCTCGTCTCTTTGTTGGATCAAGAGTTCGAGGGACGTCATCGAGCTGAACGTGTGCAGAACTCAGAGGTGTCGTACGTTCAGTACTTGATCGGTCGGAACGAGAAGAAGTTCGACTACATCAACCGTGTTGTCAAACGCTTTCGCTTTCGGTCTACGAGGGTACGTGGACACACTCTCCCCCTCTCGTTTCTATGCATCTCCTAGATAGATCTTGCGTGAGCGTAGGAATTTTTTTTGGAAATTGCATGCTACGTTCCCCAACAGTGGCATCAGAGCCAGGTCTATGCGTAGATGATATGCACGAGTAGAACACAAAGAGTTGTGGGCGATCATAGTCATACTGCTTACCACCAACGTCTTATTTTGATTCGGCGGTATTGCTTGATGAAGCGGCCCAGACCAAGCTTACATGACCACGTTCATGAGACCGGTTCCACTAACAGACATGCAACTTGTTTTGCATAAAGGAGGCTGGTGAGTGTCTGTTTCTCCTATTTTAGTTGAATTGAATTTGACTACGCCCGTTCCTTGTTGAAGGTTTAAACAACAAACTTGATGAACCGTCGTTGTGGTTTTGATGCGTAGGTAAGAACGGTTCTTACTAGAAGCCCATAGCACCCACGTAAAACTTGCAACCACAAAGTAGATTACGTCTAACTTGTTTTTGCAGGGATGTTGTGATGTGATATGGTCAAGACATGATGTGATATACATTTTTGTATGAGATGATCATGTTTTGTAAAAGTTATCGGCAACTGCCAGGAGCCTTATGGTTGTCACTTTATTGTATGAAATGCAAACTCCATGTAACTGCTTTACTTTATCACTATGCGTTAGCGATAGTTGTAGAAGAAATAGTTGGCGAGATGACAACGACGCTACGATGGAGATCAAGGTCTCAAGCCGGTGACGATGTAGATCATGACGGTGCTTTGGAGATGGAGATCAAAGGCACAAGATGATAATGGCCATATCATGTCACATATTTTGATTGCAAGTGATGTTTATCTTTTATGCATCTTATTTTGCTTAGTTCGGCGGTAGCATTATAAGATGATCTCTCACTAAATTTCAAGGTATAAGTGTTCTCCCTGAGTATGCACCATTGCGACAGTTCGTCGTGCTGAGACACCACATGATGATCGAGTGTGATAAGCTCTACGTTCACATACAACGGGTGCAAGACAGTTTTGAACATGCGGAAAACTCGGGTTAAACTTGACGAGCCTAGCATGTATAGACATGGCCTCGGAACATTGGAGACTGAAAGGTCGAGCGTGAATCATATAGTAGATATGATCAACATAGAGATGTTCACCATTGAAGACTACTCCATCTCACATGATGATCGGACATGGTTTAGTTGATTTAGATCACGTATCATTTAGATGACTTGAGGGATGTCAATCTAAGTGGGAGTTCTTAAGTAATATGATTAATTGAACTTAATTTATCATGAACTTAGTCTTGATAGTATTTGCATATCTATGTTATAGTTCAATAGCTCGCGATATAGCTCTTATATATTTTTGATATGTTCCTAGAGAAAAGTTGAAAGATGATAGTAGCAATGATGCGGACTGGATCCGTGATCTGAGGATTATCCTTATTGTTGCACAGAAGAATTATGTCCTTGATGCACCGCTAGGTGACAAACCTATTGCACGAGTGGATGCAGACGTTATGAACGTTTGGCAAGCTCGGTATGATGACTACTCAATAGTTTAGTGCACCATGCTTTACGGCTTAGAACCAGGACTTCAAAAACGTTTTGAATGCCACAGAGCATATGAGATGTTCAAAGAGTTGAAATTGCTATTTCAGAATCATGCCCGTGTGGAGAGGTATGAGACCTCTAACAAGTACTTTGCCTACAAGATGGAGGATAATAGCTCAGCTAGTGAGCATGTGATCAGAATGTCTGGGTACTACAATCGCGTGAATCAAGTGGGAGTTAATCTTCCATATAAGATAGTGATTGACAGAGTTATCTAGTCACTATCACCAATTTACTAGAACTTTGTGGTGAAATCTAATATGCAAGGGATGACGAAAATGATTCCCAAGCTCTTCATGATGCTGAAATCAGCAAAGGTAGAAATCAAGATATAGCATCAAGTGTTGATGGTTAACAAGACCACTATTTTCAAGAAAAGCGCAAGGGAAAGAAAGGGAAACTTCAAAAAGGATGGCAAGAAAGTTGCCACTCCCATGAAGAAGCCCAAAGCTAGACCCAAGCCTGAAACTGAGTGCTTCTACTGCAAAGGAAATGATCACTGGAAGTGGAACTGCCCTAGATACTTGGCAGATAAGAAGGATGGCAAAGTGAACAAAGGTATATTTGATATACATGTTATTGATGTATACTTTACTAGTGTTTATAGCAACCCCTCGGTATTTGATACTGGTTTAGTTGCTAAGAATAATAACTTGAAACTGGAGTTGCAAAATAAATAGAGACTAGTTAAGGACGAGGTGATGATGTGTGATGGAAGTAATTCCAAGGTTGATACGATCACCATCGCACACTCCCTCTACCTTCGGGATTAGTGTTAAACCTAAAGAAATGTTATTTGATATTTGCGTTGAGCATGAATGTGATTAGATCATGTTTATTGCAATACGGTTATTCATTTAAGTCAGAGAATAATTGTTGTTCTGTTTACATGAATAAAACCTTCTGTGGTCATACACTCAATGTGAATGGTTTATTGAATCTCGATCATAGTGATACCCATATTCATAATATTGATGCCAAAAGATGCAAAGTTGATAACGATAGTGCAACATACTTGTGGCACTGCCATTTAGATCATATTGGTGTAAAGCGCATGAAGAAACTCCATACAGATGGACTTTTGGAATCACTTGATTGTGAATCATTTGATACTTGCGAACCATGCCTCATGGGCAAGATGACTAAGACTCTGTGCTCCGGAACAATGGAGCGAACAACTGACTTGTTGGAAATAATACATACCGATGTATGCGCTCCGATGAGTGTTGAGGCTCACGCCGGGTATCGTTATTTTTTGACCTTCACAAATAATTTGAGCAGATATGGGTATATCTACTTAATGAAACACAAGTCTGAAACATTTGAAAAGTTCGAAGAATTTCAGAGTGAAGTGGAAAATCATCGTAACAAGAAAATAAAGTTTCTATGATCGGATCGCGGAGGCGAATATTTGAGTTTCGAGTTTGGTCTTCATTTAAAACAATGTGGAATAGTTTCACAACTCACGGCACCTGGAACATCACAACGTAATGGTGTGTCCGAACGTCATAACCGTACTTCATTAGATATGGTGCGATCTATGATGTCTCTTACCGATTTACCACTATCGTTTTGGGGTTATGCATTAGAGACAGTGATACGTCTCCAACGTATCTATAATATTTGATTGTTCCATGCTATTATATTATCAACCTTGGATGTTTTATATGCATTTATATGCTATTTTATATGATTTTTGGGACTAACCTATTAACCTAGAATATCACAGAAAAGGAAAATCAAACGGAGTCCAATTGACCTGAAACTTCACGGAACTTATTTTTGGACCAGAAGAAGCCCATGGAGTATCGGAGTTTGACCAGGAGAGTCCCGGGCTGCCCACGAGGGTGGGGGGCGCGCCCACCCCCCTGGGCACGCCCCCTGCCTCGTGGACAGCCCGGAGGTCCACCAATGTACTTCTTCCTCCCATATATACCCATATACCGTAAAAACTTCGGGGAGCAGAATAGATCGGGAGTTCCACCGCCAGAAGCCTCCGTAGCCACCAAAAACCAATCTAGACCCGTTCTGGCACCCTGCCGGAGGGGGGAATCCCTCTCCGGTGGCTATCTTCATCATCCCGGCGCTCTCCATGACAAGGAGGGAGTAGTTCTCGCTCGGGGCTGAGGGTATGTACCAGTAGCTTTGTGTTTGATCTCTCTCTCTCTCTCTCGTGTTCTTGAGGTGATACGATTTGCTATTATATTTGGATCCTATGATGTTTCTTCCCCCCTCTACTCTCTTGTAATGGATTGAGTTTTCCCTTTGAAGTTATCTTATCGGATTGAGTCTTTAAGGATTTGAGAACACTTGATGTATTTCTTGCGTGGGATACTTGTGGTGACATGGGGTATTCTATGATCCACTTGATGTATGTTTTGGTGATGAACTTGCGGGTTTTGTGACCTTTGGAATCTATGCATAGGGGTTGTCACACGTTTTCGTCTTGACTCTCTGATAGAAACTTTGGGGCACTCTTTGAAGTACTTTTGTGTTGGTTGAATAGATGAATCTGAGATTGTGTGATACATATCGTATAATCATACCCACGGATACTTGAGGTGACATTGGAGTATCTAGGTGACATTAGGGTTTTGGTTGATTTGTGTCTTAAGGTGTTATTCTAGTACAAACTCTAGGATAGATTGAACGGAAAGAATAGCTTCATGTTATTTTACTACGGACTCTTGAATAGATCGATCAGAATGGATAACTTTGAGGTGGTTTCGTACCCTACCATAATCTCTTCGTTTGTTCTCCGCTATTAGTGACTTTGGAGTAACTCTTTGTTTAATGTTGAGGGATA
This sequence comes from Triticum urartu, assembly GCF_003073215.2. Taxonomy (NCBI): domain Eukaryota; kingdom Viridiplantae; phylum Streptophyta; class Magnoliopsida; order Poales; family Poaceae; genus Triticum; species Triticum urartu. The sequence goes on from NC_053025.1 coordinate 520,907,330, forward strand.
GTTATGTGATCCAATTATGTTATTATTGTTGAGGGAACTTGCACTAGTGAAAGTATGAACCCTAGGCCTTGTTTCAATGCATTGCAATACCATTTACGCTCACTTTTATCATTAGTTACCTTGCTGTTTTTATATTTTCAGATTACAAAAACCATTATCTACTATCCATATACCACTTGTATCACCATCTCTTCGCTGAACTAGTGCACCTATACAATTTACCATTGTATTGGGTGTGTTGGGGACACAAGAGACTCTTTGTTATTTGGTTGCAGGGTTGCTTGAGAGAGACCATCTTCATCCTACGCCTCCTACGGATTGATAAACCTTAGGTCATCCACTTGAGGGAAATTTGCTACTGTCCTACAAACCTCTGCACTTGGAGGCCCAACAATGTCTACAAGAAGAAGGTTGTGTAGTAGACATCAAGCTCTTTTCTGGTGCCCTTTCCGGGGAGGTTAGCGCTTGAAGGTATATCTTTAGATCTTGCAATCGAGTCTTTTAGTTTCTTGGTTTATCACTAGTTTAGTTTATAAAAGAAAACTATAAAAAATGGAATTGAGTTTACCTCATACGCTTCATCTTTTTAATATCTTTCGTGAGTATGATGGGAAGGAAAATTGTGCCAAAGTGTTAGAAGAAGAATGCATTAAAATGTTTGGCACTAAATCTTTGAATGATGAGCATGATTGCAATGTTGTAAGTATGAACTCCTTGAATATCCATAGTACTAATGATGATTGCACTAGTTATGATGAAAATGTCTCCTATAAACATGTCAATTTTTGTGGAGTGCATTGGGTTTACAAGTACACACCAATTAGGTAAGATAGATTTTGCAAGAGGCATAAGTACTTAGAAACTAAATTGTTGCAAGAAAGGCTAGATGTTTGTGTTGAAAATTTAAATTTTCTTGGCCATACTTGTGAGCTTTGCAATGAACGTGGTCATTTAACCATCCGATGCAAATTGTTTCATGATCTAATCATTTCCAAAAATTGTGATGACTTGATTTCTCTTGCACATCATAATGAACTTAGTTTGCTTATGGGTTACGAAGAAATGAAGCATATAACTAACTATTTTCCAGTATTTGCCCATGATAAACTTCTTGGCTTTGATCTAGAGGAAATTTATATGTATTGTGCGGTGAATTGTATTGAAAATCCTTATATTGCCAACTACATAAAGAAATGAAAACAAATAGAAGATGAAGAAAATACTAATGAAAGGGAAGAGACTTCCCAATACCCTCCTATTATTTCTTATGATGAATCAGGTAACGAGGAACAGCCTCCTATTCAACCAATCTCATTAATAAGGAGCTCCAAAAAGAGGACTGAACCCACACATGTTGTGGTGAAGAAGAAGAAAAGAAAAAGGAAGAGAGGTAAAAAGATATCTCCCCCAAATAATGCTGCTCCTATTACTATTGTGCCTCGTGAAAATATAATTGTGGAATATAATGATACTTCTTATGATCTTGAAAACCTTTTTGGCACTTGCTTGGAAGAATATGATAATTGCTATACAATTGGTGCTATCCATACTATTAATGATGAGAGTGATTATGCTTATGATATGAAAAGGCCCAAGCTTGGGGATGCTATGTTTGATGAAGGTGATGTTTTTGAGAATATATTTGCTGCAATTAATGTTTGTCCCAAGCTTGGGGATGCTACGTTTAATGAAGCCGATATTTGTAGTCTCCCAAGTTTTGATATGCAAATTTGTTATAATGATAGCATGCCTCCTACTTATGATGATTATATTGATGAAAGTGGGTTTGGAAGAGTGTCAACTTTAGGAAGTAGTAATCCCACTATTTTGGAGGATGTTGAATCTCATTGTGATAATTATGAAAGTGGATTTGGAGAGGTCATGACTTTATTTAGTAATGATTCCACTATCTTGGAAGAGGTTTCAATCGATTATGATGAGAACAAAGTTGCTACTTATGATAATTATTGTGATGATACATATGCTATAAAAAGTAGTGATGATTATATTTATAAAACTTGTCATGAAAGTGATGATTATATTTATAAAACTTGTCATGATTATGATTACCCCTTTTCTGAACATTACTCTTTTAATTTGGAAACAATTTATAGTATCCGAGTCTCTTATGATACTCCCACTATTTCGAAGGAGAAGAATCTTGCTTATGTGGAGAGAAGTAAATTTTCTATGCTTGTAGATCATGAAAAGAATGCTTTAGGTGCTGGCTATATTGTTGAATTCATTCATGATGCTACTGAAAATTATTATGAGGGAGGAATATATGCTTGTAGGAATTGCAATAATATCAAGTTTCCTCTCTATGTGCTTAAAGTTTCAAAGTTATGCTTGTTTTGCCTACCTATGCTAGTTGATTATTGTTCCCATAAGTTGTTTTATCACAAAATCCCTATGCATAGGAAGTGGGTTAGACTTAAATTTGCTAGTCATATTCTTCATGATGCTCTCTTTATGTTACAATTCTTATCTTTTATGTGAACATCATTGAAATCATCATGCCTAGCTAGGGGCGTTAAACGATAGCGCTTGTTGGGAGGCAACCCAACTTTATTTTTGTCCCTTGCTTTTTGCTCCTGTTTAGTAATAAATAATTTATCTAGCCTCTGTTATGATTGATTTTTTATGTTTTAATTAGTGTTTGTGCCAAGTAGAACCGTTGGGAAGACTTGGGGAAAGTCTTGTTGATCTTACTGTAAAGAACAGAAACTTTAGCGCTCACGAGAATTGCTGCCATTTTTTATTGGAGAGTGCTATTTAGTTAATTCTTTTTGCAGATGATTAATATGTAAATTACTCACGTGCAAAAATTTATTTTAGAATTTTTGGGGTTCCAGAAGTTTGCTTTAGTTACAGATTACTACAGACTGTTCTGTTTTTGACAGATTCTTTTTTTCATGTGTTGTTTACTTATTTTGATGAGTCTATGGCTAGTAAAAGAGCTTGTAAATCATAGAGAAGTTGGAATACAGTAGGTTTAACACCAATATAAATAAAGAATGAGTTCATTACAGTACATTGAAGTGGTGTTTTGCCTTCTTTCGCTAACGGAGCTCACGAGTTTTCTGTTAAGTTTTGTGTTGTGAAGTTTTCAAGTTTTGGGTAAAGATTGGATGGACTATGGAATAAGGAGTGGCAAGAGCCTAAGCTTGGGGATGCCCAAGGAACCCCAAGGTAATATTCAAGGACAACCAAGAGCCTAAGCTTGGGGATGCCCCGGAAGGCATCCCCTCTTTCATCTTCGTTCATCGGTAACTTTACTTGGAGCTATATTTTTATTCACCACATGATATGTGGAGGCATCCCCTCTTTCGTCTTCGTTCATCGGTAACTTTACTTGGAGCTATATTTTTATTCACCACATGATATGTGTTTTGCTTGGAGCGTCATTTTATTTTATTTTGTTTTGCTTGCTGTTTCAATAAAAATACCAAGATCTGAAATTATTAAATGTTAGAGAGTCTTCATATAGTTGCATAATTGTTCAACTACTCATTGATCTTCACTTATATCTTTCGGAGTAGTTTGTCATTTGCTCTAGTGCTTCACTTATATCTTTTTAGAGCACGATGGTGGTTTTATTTTGTAGAAATAGATGAACTCTCATGCTTCACTTATATTATTTTGAGAGTCTTTAGAACAGCATGGTAGTTTTCTTTGTTTATGAAACTAGTCCTAATATGATGGGCATCCAAGAGGGATATAATAAAAAAATCATATAAAGTGCATTGAATACTATGAGAAGTTTGATACTTGATGATTGTTTTGAGATATGGAGATGGTCATATTAGAGTCATGCTAGTTGAGTAGTTGTGAATTTGAGAAATACTTGTTCTAAAGTTTGTGATTCCCGTAGCATGCACGTATGGTGAACTGTTATGTGATGAAGCCGGAGAATGATTTATTTATTGAATGCCTTCCTTATGAGTGGCGGTCGGGGATGAGCGATGGTCTTTTCCTACCAATCTATCCCCCTAGGAGCATGCACGTAGTACTTTGTTTCGATAACTAATAGATTTTTGCAATAAGTATGTGAGTTCTTTATGACTAATGTTGAGTACATGGATTATACGCACTCTCACCCTTCCACCATTGCTAGCCTCTCTAGTACCACGCAACTTTCGCCGGTACCATAAACCCACCATATATCCACCTATTATGGCATTTCCATAGCCATTCCGAGATATATTGCCATGCAACTTTCCACCGTTCTATTATTATGACACGCTTCATCATTGTCATATTGCTTTCCATGATCATGTAGTTGACATCGTATTTGTGGCAAAGCCACCATTCATAATTCTTCCATACATGTCACCCTCGAGTCATTGCACATCCCTCTATTATTTATATTTCCTTATATCATGATAAATGTTTATTATTCATGCTAGAGTTGTATTAACCGGAAACTTAGTACATGTGTGAATACATAGACAAAATAGAGTGTCCCTAGTATGCCTCTACTTGACTAGCTCGTTGATCAAAGATGGTTAAGTTTCCTGACCATAGACATGTGTTGTCATTTGATGAACGGGTTCACATCATTAGAGAATGATGTGATGGACAAGACCCATCCGTTAGCTTAGCATAAATGATCGTTTAGTTTTATTGCTATAGCTTTCATCATGACTTATACATGTTCCTCTGACTATGAGATTATACAACTCCCGAATACCAGAGGAACACCTTGTGTGCTATCAAACGTCACAACGTAACTGAGTGGTTATAAAGATTCTCTACAGGTGTCTCCGATGGTGTTTGTTGAGTTGGCATAGATCGAGATTAGGATTTGTCACTCTGTATATCGAAGAGGTATCTCTGGGCCCTCTCGGTAATGCACATCACTATAAGCCTTACAAGCGATATGACTAATGGGTTAGTTACGGGATGTTGCATTACGGAACGAGTAAAGAGACTTGCCAGTAATGAGATTGAACTAGGTATTGAGATACTGACGATCGAATCTCGGGCAAGTAACATACCGATGGCAAACGGAACAACGTATGTTGTTATGCGGTTCGACCGATAAAGATCTTCATAGAATATGTAGGAGCCAATATGGGCATCCAGGTTCCGCTATTGGTTATTGACCAGAGAGATGTCTCGGTCATGTCTACATAGTTCTCGAACCCGTAGGGTCCGCACACTTAACATTCGTTGACGATATAGTATTATATGAGTTATGTATGTTGGTGACTGAATGTTGCTCGGAGTCTCGGATGAGATCATGGACATGACGAGGAGCTCCGGAATGGTCCGGAGGTAAAGATTGATATATAGGATGATATGGTTCAGCCAAGGGGTGAAGCCCACGAGGCTTTAGGTTGGTGCAAGAGGAGTTTTGCGAAGGCCGGGGGGCCAAACACCGAAGACCCTAGCGTCTGGCCCTGGGCCAGACGCCAAGGATTGTGGCTTTGGTCGTGGAGTCCGAGTGGGACTCTTGCCTTTCGGGAAAAACCGACTTTGAGGAGGCTTTTACTCTAAGTTTCGACCCCGGGGCTCAACATATAAATAGAGGGGTAGGTCTAGCACCAAATACACATCAATAAACACCAAGCCGTGTGCCGACAACCCCGTCCCCTCTAGTTTATCCTCCGTCATAGTTTTCGTAGTGCTTGGCGAAGCCCTGCGGAGATTGTTCTTCACCAACACTTTCACCACGCCGTCGTGCTGCCGGAACTCATCTACTACTTCGCCCGTCTTGCTGGATCAAGAAGGCGAGGACATCATCGAGCTAACCGTGTGGTGAACACGGAGGTGCCGTACGTTCGGACTTGATCGAGACGTATCGTGAAGGTGTACGACTACATCAACCGCGTTGATAAACGCTTCCGCTTTGCGATCTTCAAGGGTATGAAGATGCTCTCCCCTCTCGTTGCTATGCATCTCCTAGATAGATCTTGCGTGATCGTAGGTAATTTTTTTTTGAAATACTGCGTTCCCCAACAGTGGCATCTGAGCCAGGTCTATGTGTAGATGTTATATGCACGAGTAGAACACAAAGGAGTTGTGGGCATGGGTATATACATATTGCTTGCCGTCACTAGTTGATTCTTGATTTAGCGGTATTGTTGGATGAAGCAGCTCAGACCGACATTACGCGTACGCTTACGCGAGACTGGTTCTACCGACGTGCTTCGCACACAGGTGGTTGGTGGGTGTCCGTTTCTCCAACTTTAGTTGAATCAGATTCAATGAACATGGTTCTTTCTGAAGATCAAAAAGCAATCACTATACCGCGTTGTGGTTTTTGATGCGTAGGTAAGAACGGTTCTTGCTCAGCCCGTAGCAGCCACGTAAAACTTGCAACAACAAAGTAGAGGACGTCTAACTTGTTTTTGCAGGGCATGTTGTGATGTGATATAGTCAAGACATGATGCTAAATTTTATTGTATGAGATGATCATATTTTGTAACACAGTTATTGACAACTGGCAGGAGCCATATGGTTGTCGCTTTATTGTATGAAATGCAATCGCCATGTAATTGCTTTACTTTATCACTAAGTGGTAGCGATAGTCGTAGAAGCAATAGTTAGCGAGACGACAACAATGCTTCGATGGAGATCAAGGTGTCAAGCCGGTGACGATGGTGATCATGACGGTGCTTTAGAGATGGAGATCAAAGGCATAAGATGATGATGGCCATATCATATAACTTATATTGATTGCATGTGATGTTTATCCTTTATGCATCTTATTTTGCTTAGTTCGGCGGTAGCATTATAAGATGATCTCTCACTAAATTTCAAGGTATAAGTGTTCTCCCTGAGTATGCACTGTTGCTACAGTTCGTCGTGCCGAGACACCACGTGATGATCGGGTGTGATAAGCTCTACGTTCACATACAACGGGTGCAAGCCTGTTTTGCGCACACGGAATACTCGGGTTAAATTTGACAAGCCTAGCATATGCAGATATGGCCTCGGAACACTGAGGCCGAAAGGTCGAATGTGAATCATATAGTAGATATGATCAACATAGTGATGTTCACCATTGAAAGCTACTCCATCTCACGTGATGATCGGACATGGTTTAGTTGATTTGGAACACGTGATCACTTAGATGATTAGAGGGATGTCTATCTAAGTGGGAGTTCTTAAGTAATATGATTAATTGAACTCTAATTTATCATGAACTTAGTCCTGATAGTATTTGCATAACTATGTTGTAGATCAATAGCTCGCGATGTAGCTCCCCGTTTATTTTTGATATGTTCCTAGAGAAAAATAAGTTGAAAGATGTTAGTAGCAATGATGCAGACTAGCTCCGTGATCTGAGGATTATCCTCAATGTTGCACATAAGTATTATGTCCTTGATGCACCACTAGGTGACAGAACTATTGCAGGAGCAGATGTAGACGTTATGAACGTTTGACAAGCTCGATATGATGACTACTTGACAGTTTAGTGCACCATGCTTTATGGCTTAGAACCAGGACTTCAAAAATGTTTTGAACAACATGGAGCATATGAGATGTTCCAAGAGTTGAAATTGGCATTTCATGCTCATGCTCATGTCGAGAGGTATGAGACCTCTGACAGTACTTTGCCTACAAGATGGAGGAGAATAGCTCAACCAGTGAGCATGTGCTCAGATTGTTTGGGTACTACAATTGCTTGAATCAAGTGGGAGTTAATCTTCCAGATAAAATAGTGATTGACAGAGTTCTCTAGTCACTATCACCAAGTTACTGAACTTCGTGATGAACTATAATATGCAAGGGATGACGAAAGTAATTCCCAAGCTATTCGTGATGCTGAAATCAGCGAAGGTAGAAATCAAGAAAAGCATCAAGTGTTGATGGTTGACAAGACCACTAGTTTCAAGTAAAAGGGCAAGGTAAAGAAAGGGAACTTCAAGAACAATGGCAAGCAATTTGCCACTCCCATGAAGAAGCCCAAATCTAGACTCAATCCTTAAACTGAGTGCTTCTACTGCAAAGGAAATGGTCACTGGAAGTGGAACTGCCCTAGATACTTGGCATATAAGAAGGATGGCATACTGAACAAAGGTATATTGGATATACATGTTATTGATGTGTACTTTACTAGTGTTTATAGCAACCCCTCGGTATTTGATACTGGTTCAGTTGCTAAGAGTAGTAACTCGAAGCGGGAGTTGCAAAATAAACAGAAACTAGTTAAGGGCGAGGTGATGATGTGTGTTGGAAGTGATTCCAAGGTTGATAAGACCACCATTGCACACTCCCTTTACCTTCGGGATTAGTGTTGAACCTAAAATAAATGTTATTTGGTGTTTGCGTTGAGCATGAATATGATTGGGTCATGTTTATTGCAATAAGGTTATTCATTTAAGTCAAAGAATAATTGTTGTTCTATTTACATGAATAAAACCTTCTATGGTCATACACTCAATATAAATGGTTTATTGAATCTCGATCGTAGTGATACACATATTCATAATACTGAAGCCAAAAGATGGAAAGTTAATAATGATAGTGTAACTTATTTGTGGCACTGCCGTTTAGGTCATATTGGTGTAAAGAGCATGAAGAAACTCCATGCTGATGGGCTTTTGGAATCACTTGATGCTTGCGAACCATGCCTCATGGGCAATATGACTAACACTCCGTTCTCTGGAACAATGGAGCGAGCAACTGACTTATTGGAAATAATACATACTGATGTATGTGGTCCGATGAGTGTTGAGGCTCGCGGCGGGTATCGTTATTTTCTGACCTTCACAGATGATTTGAGCATATATGGGTATATCTACTTGATGAAACATAAGTCTGAAACATTTGAAAAGTTCAAAGAATTTCAGAGTGAAGTGGAAAATCATCGTAACAAGAAAATAAAGTTTCTATGATCTGATCATGGAAACAAATATTTGAGTTACGAGTTTGGTCTTCATTTGAAACAATGTGGAATAGTTTCGCAACCCACACCACCTGGAACACCACAATGTAATGGTGTGTCCGAACGTCATAACCGTACTTCATTAGATATGGTGCAATCTATGAAGTCCCTTACCGAATTACCACAATCGTTTTGGGGTTATGCATTAGAGGCAGCTGCATTCACGTTAAATAGGGCACTGTCTAAAAATCCGTTGAGACGACACCGTATGAAATGTGGTTTAGCAAGAAACCTAAGTTGTCGTTTCTTAAAGTTTGGGGTTGCGATGCTTATGTGAGAAAGTTTCAAACTGATAAGCTCAAACCCAAATCGGAGAAGTGCGTCTTCATAGGATACCCAAAAGAAACTGTTGGGTACACCTTCTATCACAGATCCAAAGGCAAGATCTTTGTTGCTAAGAGTGGATCCTTTCTATAGAAGGAGATTCTCTCGAAAGAAGTGAGTGTGAGGAAGGTAGAACTTGATGAGGTAATTGTACCTACTCCCTTATTGGAAAGTAGTTCATCACAGGAATCAGTTCCAGTGATTCCTACACCAATTAGTGAGGAAGCTATTGATGATGATCATGAAAACTTCTGATCAAGTTACTACCGAACCTCGTAGGTTAACCAGAGTAAGATCCGCACCAGAGTGGTACGGTAATCCTGTTCTGGAGGTCATGTTACTTGACCATGACGAACCTACGAACTATGTGGAAGCAATGATGAGCCCCGATTCTGCGAAATGGCTTAAGGCCATGAAATTTGAGATGAGATCCATGTATGAGAACAAAATATGGACTTTGATTGACTTGTCTGATGATCGGTGAGCCATTCAGAATAAATGGATCTTCAAGAGGAAGACGGACGCTGATAGTATTGTTACTATCTACAAAGCTCGAATTGTCGCAAAAGGTTTTTGACAAGTTCAAGGTGTTGACTACGATGACATTTTCTCACTCGTATCGATGCTTAAAAGTCTGTCCGAATCATGTTAGCAATTGCCGAATTTTATGAAATCTGGCAAATGGATATCAAAACTACATTCCTTAGTGGATTAATTAAAGAAGAGTTGTATATGATGCAACCAGATGGTTTTGTCAATCCTAAAGATGCTAACAAAGTGTGCAAGCTCCAGTGATCCATCTATGGACTCGTGCAAGCATCTCGGAGTTGGAATATATGCTTTGATGAGTTGATCAAAGCATATAGTTTTATACATACTTGCGGTGAAGCCTGTATTTACAAGAAAGTGAGTGGGAGCACTACAACCTTTCTAATAAGTATATGTGAATGACATATTGTTGATCGAAAATGATGTAGAATTTTCTAGAAAGCATAAAGGAGTGTTTGAAAGGAGTTTTCAAACAAAGATATCAGTAAAGCTGCTTACATATTGAGCAAGACGCTTAATAAGTTTTTTCAATGAGTACATACCTTGACAAGATTTTGAAGGAGTTCAAAATGGATTAGTCAAAGAAGGAGTTTTTGCCTGTGTTGCAAGGTGTGAAATTGAGTAAAGTCTCAAAACCCGACCACGGCAGAAAATAGAAAGAGAATGAAAAGTCATTCCCTATGCCTCATTCATAGGTTCTATAAAGTATGCTATGCTATACCAGACCTATTGTATACCTTAGCATGATTTTGTCAAGGGAGTACAATAGTGATCTAGGAGTAGATCACTGGACAGCGGTCAAAATTATCCTTAGAAGACTAAGGAAATATTTCTCGGTTATGGAGGTGATAAAAGAGTTCGTCGTAAAGAGTTACGTCGATGCAAACTTTTGACACCAATCTAGATGACTCTAAGTCTCGATCTAGATACATATTGAAAGTGGGAGAAATTAGCTAGAGTATCTCCGTGCAGAGTATTGTAAACATAGAAATTTGCAAAATACATATGGATCTGAATGTTGCAGACCCGTAGGCTAAACTTCTCTCACAAGAAAAACATGATCACTCTTTGGGTGTTAATCACATAGCGATGTGAACTAAATTATTGACTCTAGTAAACCCTTTGGGTATTAGTCACATGAAGATGTGAACTAATCACATAAAGCTGTGAACTATTGGTGTGAAATCACATGACGATGTGAACTAGATTATTGACTCTAGTGCAAGTGGGAGACTGAAGGAAATATGCCCTAGAGGCAATAATAAAGTTTTTATTTATATTTCCTTATATCATGATAAATGTTTATTATTCATTCTAGAATTGTATTAACCGGAAACTTAGTACATGTGTGAATACATAGACAAAACAGTGTCCCTAGCCTCTACTTGACTAGCTCGTTGATCAAAGATGGTTAAGTTTCCTGACCATAGACATGTGTTGTCATTTGATGAACGAGATCACATCATTAGAGAATGATGTGATGGACAAGACCCATCCGTTAGCTTAGCATAAACGATCGTTTAGTTTTATTGCTATTGCTTTCATCATGACTTATACATCTTCCTCTGACTATGAGATTGTACAACTCCCGAATACCGGAGGAACACCTTGTGTGCTATCAAACGTCACAACGTAAATGGGTGATTATAAAGATACTCTACATGTGTCTCTGATGGTGTTTGTTGAGTTGGCATAGATCGAGATTAGGATTTCTCACTCCGTGTATCGGAGAGGTATCTCTGGGCCCTCTCGGTAATGCACATCACTATAAGCCTTGCAAGCAATGTGACTAATGGGTTAGTTACGGGATGTTGCATTACGAAACGAGTAAAGAGACTTGCCGGTAACGAGATTGAACTAGGTATTGAGATACCGACGATTGAAACTTGGGCAAGTAACATACGGATGACAAAGGGAACAACGTACGTTGTTATGCGGTTCGACCGATAAAGATCTTCGTAGAATATGTAGGAGCCAATATGGGCATTCAGGTTCCGCTATTGGTTATTGACCAGAGAGATGTCTCGGTCATGTCTACATAGTTCTCAAACCCGTAGGGTCCGCACGCTTAACGTTCGTTGACGATATAGTATTATATGAGTTATGTATGTTGGTGACCGAATGTTGCTCGGAGTCCCGGATGAGATCACGGACATGACGAGGAGCTCCGGAATGGTCTGAAGGTAAAGATTGATATATAGGATGATATGGTTCGACCAAGGGGTGAAGCCCACGAGGCTTTAGGTCGGTGCAAGAGGATTTTTGCAGAGGCCAGGGGGCTAAACGCCGGAGACCCTGGCGTCTGGCCCTGGGCCAGATGCCAAGGATTGTGGCATTTGGTCCTGGAGTCCGAGTGGGACTCTTGCCTTTCCGGCAAAATTGACTTTGATGAGGCTTTTGCTCCAAGTTTCGACCCTGGGGCTCAACATATAAATAGAGGGGCAGAGCTAGTATCAAAGACACATCAAGAAACACCAAGCCATGTGCCGACAACCCACTCCCCTCTAGTTTATCCTTCATCATAGTTTCCGTAGTGCTTGGCGAAGCCCTGCGGAGATTGTTCTTCACCAACACTGTCACCACGCCGTCGTGCTGACGGAACTCATCTACTACTTCGCCCGTCTTGCTGGATCAAGAAGTCGAGGACGTCATCGAGCTGAACGTGTGCTGAACGCGGAGGTGCCTTACGTTCGGTACTTGATCGGGACGGATCGTGAAGGTGTACGGCTACATCAACCGCATCGATAAACGCTTCCGCTTTGCGATCTTCGAGGGTATGAAGATGCTCTCCCCCTCTCGTTGCTATGCATCTACTAGATAGATCTTGCGTGATCATAGGTATTTTTTTTTTGAAATACTGCGTTCCCCAACATGATCCCCGCCATTCACCTACCAAACCTTGAGCCGCGAGATAGACTGCCAATCGTGTGGGGGCCGGTTGTCTTACTAGATCTTTACATTTTCTTTTTTGAACACCAGATATTTACTTCGTATAATGATTTTTTAACTCGCACACAAGTACACAAAAATATGATTTTTCAAACCGTTATGGTTAGGCGTTGCATGTAGATGTAGTTCGAATTTCAATTACGGCCATTAAATGGTTAGAAAATCACTTAAATGTCTTTAAAATGTCAAATGATCTCTGAAATTTTCCAAATTTTTACAAGACAGTTGTATTAGTGCACGTTAAACATAGAAAAAATAATTGAAGGCCATAAGAGGAAGCTATCTCCCGTTCGTCATCAAACATGCATTGTTCCCTCTCAGAACCACGAACCTTCTAGTGAGTTGCTTCGGTTTGTGAGGGGTTTTGTGTCCAAAGTTTCGTCAAACAGGTCAATTTTTTTATCACATCATCTTGGTGGCATGACATTAAATCAAGTAAGGTTTCATGTTTTTTGATCATTTTTTTATTTTTTGGAATTAAAATGCCATGCTACTCCATGCATGTGTGCCCATGCCTTGAGACCAATATGTTTGAAAATCTATTATATACATAAAACAGAAGTAAAACAAGTCATCACGTTCGTCCACATATGCTAATATTATTTTCACCATTTGATTAGAATAATAACGGCTGAGATTTAAAGAAAATTACTTAACATGCTATTGTTTACATATAAGCATATTGAACCGTCCCGTGCACACACGTATATGGTAATATATATAAACAAGTCTAGATGGATTCCCTTCAAAAATATTCTAGATGGATGTAGCGTCCCCTCAAAAGAAAAGATGGATGTAGCGTCACGTACTAATATTTCAGCATGTCACGTGCAAGTCTTTGTCCATGGTACTAATGTTTTTTTCCAAAACAGTCACGCTAAGGTATTGTCAACTATGATAAGTGCTCATCTAAAAAAACTGTGGTAAAGACTCCTTTTTTTTAAGACAATGGACTCCTGAAGCAGTACGTGCTAATAAAAAGCAGTTGCGGGCGGGCAACTCTCTTTTTTATCGGTCCTACTGGGCACGGGCATCAATTCATCGTTGAATTTAGAAAAAGCACGTCATGTCTCAAAAAAACAAGTCTGTTCTTCTCAAGGAAGCCGGATTGTGTTGAATCTTAACTCGCAATAAAAATAGGAATGAAAAAAAATGATAAACTGCTCAAGAAATAAAAGGACGAGAAACACTGTCGTGTTCAGGAAGCCGGATTGTGTTGAATCTTAACTCGCAAAAAAATAGGAATAGAAAAAAAATGATAAATTCGACTCAAAATTATATGCTTTTTTATACATCTTTTTTGGGTGCGGTGAGGAAAAAAAATACTAGAGATTTGAGCTGGAAGAAAAGTTGTGTTTTAAATTCTTTACAATTTGAACATTTAAAATAAACTTTATAAAACAAACATTCCCTACGATAGTGAAGTATATTGTCGACGCCACACAATAAGAGCTGACAAAAAAATTGTACGATATCAAGATAAGTATTTTAAAAAAATTCCATCAGAAGTCTCATCAATATCTACTCCTCACCATAATCGACTGGAAAATCATACACACTTGAATAGATTTTGAAAGAGGCATGTGAGTCATGGGCTGAATACCAGTGCACAATTGCATGAGTGTCTAAGCTATAGGGAATAGATGTCTATTTTTTAGTCCAACTATATCGGTGTTGATTGATAAAATTTAAAAACTGCTCCACCAACTATAACTCGACATCTCTCACTATCATGGCTCGGAGTGTTATAGAAGTGGCTGCTCAGAGAGAAAAATAAAGCCTATATACCAAGAATGCATTACAAATGCCTAAATTTTGTATCACCATAATTTAATCACATTCACATGAATTACTTCTGAAAGCAATATGAATCATGACTAAATATAGCGATGCACAATACTATATTGCTTTTTGAGCTATAAGTTCTAGACAACTATTTTGTCCATTTACATTATAATGTTGTTGACTAATTAAATTTAAAAGACTACTAAGTAAAAATATATCTTTTTCTCAATATGTATTATTACGTCGATTGAAGCGACAAAAAAGTGGTTGACTAGGACGTGTCAAAGTTAATCATTCCAAAATTAATTTGGAGCAGCAAATGTTGAATGGACCAAAAAATGAGGATCTAAGTTTGCTTCACAGGATCCCGTCAAACAAAAAGTTTGATTGTACAGGATAACATTTGTTTCTACAGCTTTTCAAAGAAACAAAACAAATCATGAACTCTAATCTATTGGGAAAACCTTCAGAAAATCTAAGTATCTCCTTTCGTCCTCTATCTATAATCTCTTCAACTAAAAAAATCCTAATTAGAAAATTTCTTCATTTTTGTTTGTGGCACATCATCTTAGAAATTCATCTTTCATCAAAATGCATCTAATTATAAATTCATGTGTTTTACCAATATCCATATAAATTTGGATCGATGTTTTCCCGATAGTTCCATGTCAAGGGTAATAAGTTGATTCCGATCGCCAGGATAATATTGCTATGACAAAAATATTGAACAAACTATGTCGAGAGTGAGTGATAGAGAATGTTGGAAAATATTGCCATGACAAAAATATTAAACAAACTATGTCGAGGGTGAGTGATAGAGAATGTTTTACAGATCTTCAATTACAATACGCCAAGATTACTTCTATGTCTGACCAAACTATACTGGAAATTAAAAAGGGAGCATGGATGAAAATATCTTAAGGCAACACATTGCACAAATGATTGTTAAACTGCATGAAAGTAAAAGCAGTTTGAAAAATTATAATTTACCATACAATGAGCTAAGATATAGGATGCAATATTCTAAATTGGCATATGATGATCCTTAGGAAGCAACTCATACAACTAAGAAAGATTGGCACTATGGTTGTGTGCATCGCTTGATGTAGAGGCCGGGGGTTCATACCCCTTTTCGGAAGAAAAAAAGATTGCCACTAAGTCTAATATTTAATACAAGATACAAATAGTGTCTCAATTATTCTTATATATTGAGTGTGAATCAATGTTAATGTAGTGATGGATTAAATAAAAAATAACCTATATGGAACATGTATCCAACTAACATATAACTTTAGTATTCGCATGGTGTATTTAGGATACAATATTTCTCTGACATTTTAAATGTTTGCCAAATGGACTACTAACACAATAGCATACAAATCTAGCCGCGCAAATGCGCGGGTCACCCTACTAGTTCCTTCTAATTTACTGCACATTGAATTAACTCACACACAAGTACACAAAAATATGATTTTTCAAACCGTTATGGTTAGGCGTTGCATGTAGATGTAGTTCAAATTTCAATTACGGTCATTAAATGGTTAGAAAATCACATAAATGTCTTTAAAAGGTCAAATGACCCCTGAAATTTTCAAAATTTCACATGACAGTTGTATTAGTGCACGTTAGACATAGAAAAAAAATTGAAGGCCGTAAGAGGAAGCTATCTCCCGTTTGTCATCAAACATGCATTGTTCCCTCTCGGAACCACGAACCTTCTAGTGAGTTGCTCCGGTTTGTGAGGGGTGTGTGTCCAAACTTTCGTCAAACAAGCCAATTTTTTACCACATCATCTTGGTGGCATGACATTAAATCAACCAAGGTTTCATGTTTTTCTGATCATTTTTTAATTTTTTGGAATTAAAATGCCATGTCACTCCATGCATACGTATGCATGTGTCCATGACGTGATACCAATATGTTTGAAAATTCCTTCTAATTTACTGCACATGGTATTAACTTGCACACAAGTACACAGATATGATTTTTCAAACCGCTTTGGTTAGGCATTGCATGTAGATGTAGTTCAAATTTGAATTACGGTCATTAAATGGCTAGAAAATCACTTAAATTTTTAAAAAGGTCAAATGACCCCTAGAATTTTCAAAAATTTCACATTACAGTTGTAGTAGTGCACGTTAGATGTAGAAAAAAATTGAATGCCGTAAGAGGAAGTTATCTCCGGTTCGTCATCAACCATGCATTGTCCCCTCTCGGAACCACGAGCCTTCTAGTGAGTTGCTCCGGTTTGTGAGGGGTGTGTGTCCAAACTTTCGTCAAATATGCCATTTTTTACCACATCATCTTGTTGGCATGACATTACATCAACCAAGGTTTTATGTGTTTCTAATATTTTTTAAATTTTTTGGAATTAAAATGCCATGTCACTCCATGCATACATATGCATGTGTCCATGCCGTGAGACAAATATGTTTGAAAATTCCTTCTAATTTACTGCACATGGAATTAACTCGCACATAAGTACATAAATATGATTTGTCAAACTGTTATGGTTAGGCGTTGCATGTAGATGTAGTTCAAATTTGAATTAAATGGCTGGAAAATCACTTAAATTTCTTTAAAATGTCAAATGACCCCTAGAATTTTCCAAAATTTCACATTACAGTTGTAGTAGTGCACGTTAAACATAGAAAAAAATTGAAGGCGGTAAGAGGAAGCTATCTCCCGTTCGTCATCAAACATGCATTGTTTCCCTCTCGGAACCACGAGCCTTCTAGTGAGTTGCTCCGGTTTATGAGGGGTGTGTGTCAAACTTTCGTCAAACAGGACAATTTTTTACCACATCATCTTGGTGGCATGACATTAAATCAAGCAATGTTTCATGTTTTTCTGATCATTTTTAAATTTTTTGGAATTAAAATGCCATGCTACTCCATGCATGTGTGACCATGCCTTGAGACCAATATGTTTGAAAATTCCTTCTAATTTACTGCACATGGAATTAACTCGCACACAAGTATATAAAAATATGATTTTTAAACTGTTATGGTTAGGCCTTGCATGTAGATGTAGTTCAAAATTGAATTGCGGTCATTAAATGGTTAGAAAATCACTTAAATGTCTTTAAAAGGTCAAATGACCCCTGAAATTTTCAAAAAATTCACATGATAGTTGTATTAGTGCATGTTAGACGTAGAAAAAAAATTGAAGGCCGTAAAAGGAAGCTATCCCCCATTCGTCATCAAACATGCATTGTTCCCTCTCGGAACCACGAACCTTCTAGTGAGTTGCTCCGGTTTGTGAGGGGTGTGTGTCCAAATTTTCGTCAAACTGGCCAATTTTTTTACCACATCATCTTGGTGGCATGACATTAAATCAACCAAGGTTTCATGTTTTTTTGATCATTTTTAATTTTTTGTAATTAAAATGCCATGTCACTCCATGCATACGTATGCATGTGTCCATGTCGTGATACCAGTATGTTTGAGAATTCCTTCTAATTTACCGCACATGGAATTAACTTGCACACAAGTACACAGATATGATTTTGAAATCGTTTTGGTTAGGCGTTGCATGTAGATGTAGTTCAAATTTATACGGTCAGTAATGGCTAGAAAATCACTTAAATTTTTTGAAAGGTCAAATGACCCCTAGAATTTTCAAAAATTTCACATTACAGTTGTAGTAGTGCACGTTAGACGTAGAAAAAAATTTGAAGGCCGTAAGAGGAAGGTATCTCCTGTTCGTCATCAAACATGCATTGTTCCCTCTCGGAACCACGAGCCTTCTAGTGAGTTGCTTCGGTTTGTGAGGGGTGTGTGTCCAAATTTCGTTAAACATGCCATTTTTTACCACATCATCTTGGTGGCATGACATTACAGCATCCAAGATTTCATGTGTTTCTGATATTTTTTAAATTTTTTGCAATTAAAATGCCATGTCACTCCATGCATACATATGCATGTGCCCATGTCGTGAGACAAATATTTTTGAAAATTCCTTCTAATTTACTGCACATGGAATTAACTCGCACACAAGTACACAAATATGATTTGTCAAACTGTTATGGTTAGGCGTTGCATGTAGATGTAGTTCAAATTTGAATTAAATGGCTAGAAAATCACTTAAATGTATTTAAAATGTCAAATTACCCCTAGAATTTTCCAAAATTTCACATTACAGTTGTAGTAGTGCACGTTAAACATAGGAAAAAATTGAGGGCCGTAAGAGGAAGCTATCTCCCATTCGTCATCAAACATGCATTGTTCCCTCTCGGAACCACGAGCCTTCTAGTGAGTTGCTCCGGTTTGTGACGGGTGTGTGTCAAACTTTCGTCAAACAGGCCAAATTTTTTACCACACCATCTTGGTGGCATGACATTAAATCAAGCAATGTTTCATGTTTTGTGATCATTTTTAAAAAATTTGGAATTAAAATGCCATGCTACTCCATGCATGTGTGACCATGCCTTGAGACAAATATGTTTGAAAATTCCTTCTGATTTACTGCACATGAAATTAACTCGCACACAAGTACACAAAAATATAATTTTTTAAACTGTTATGGTTAGGCGTTGCATGTAGATGTAGTTCAAAATTGAATTACGGTCATTAAATGGTTAGAAAATCACTTAAATGTCTTTAAAAGGTCAAATGACCCCTGGAATATTTAAAAATTTCACATGACAGTTGTATTAGTGCACGTTAGACGTAGAAAAAATTGAAGGTTGTAAGAGGAAGCTCTCTCCCGTTTGTCATCAAACATGCATTGTTCCCTCTCGGAACCACGAACCTTCTAGTGAGTTGCCCTGGTTTGTGAGGGGTGAGTGTCCAAAGTTTTGTCAAACATGCCAATTTTTTTACCACATCATCTTGGTGGCATGACATTAAATCAACCAAGGTTTCATGTTTTGCTGATCATTTTTTAAATTTTTTGGAATTAAAATGCCATGTCACTCCATGGATACGTATGCATGTGTCCATGTTGTGATACCAATATGTTTGAAAATTCCTTCTAATTTACTGCACATGGAATTAACTTGCACACAAGTACACATATATGATTTTTCAAACCGTTTTGGTTAGGCGTTGCATGTAGATATAGTTCAAATTTATACGGTCATTAAATGGCTAGAAAATCACTTAAATTTTTTAAAAGGACAAATGACCCCTAGAATTTCAAAATTTTCACATTACAGTTGTAGTAGTGCATGTTAGACATAGAAAAAAATTGAAGGCCGTAAGAGGAAGCTATCTCCCGTTCATCATCAAACATGCATTGTTCCCTCTCGGAACCACGAGCCTTCTATGAGTTGCTCCGGTTTGTGAGGGGTGTGTATCCAAACTTTCGTCAAACATGCCAATTTTTTTACCACATCATCTTGGTGGCATGACATTGCATCAACCAAGGTTTCATGTGTTTCTGATTTTTTTTAATTTTTTGGAATTAAAATGCCATGTCACTCCATGCTTAATTGTGTCATAGCCTTGAGACCAATATGTTTGAAAATTTCTTCCAATTTACTGCACATGGAATTAGATCGCACACAAGTATACAAAAAATATGAGTTTTCAAACCGTTATGGTTAACTGTTGCATGTACATGTAGTTCAAATTTCAATTACGGTTATTAAATGGCTAGAAAATCACTTAAATGTCTTAAAAGGTCAAATGACCCGTGAAATTTTCCAAAATTTGACATGACAGTTGTGTTAGTACTACAAAATTTCTCATACATTTAAACACCATCCGTTGCCCCTGTACTCCAAATTCGTCTTTCACAGCTAATTAAAAATATCTACAACATCACACACAGTTGTTTTCGAGAAATCGTTTGCGATGAAAATATCTGGGTCTATTTAAGTCTCCCTCCTTAAGCTTCGCCGGCTCCTCTGCTCCAGTGCCGGCAACCCCCAAATCCACGAATCCCGACCCCCATTCCCGCACCCCCTTCTTGCAAAGATGACGCCGTGGAAACGCTTCGTGAAGGCCCGTACGATGGCCGCGTCCCACCCGAGCGCCGCCGCCTACACCGAGAGTGCCGCCGCATCCACATTGAGCGCGTCCGCTTCCGCCAAGAGGGCGTCTACGGCAGCTGACAGGGCAGCTGCAGCAGCCGAGACGGCTGCTGCTGCGACGGCGGCTGCAAATGCTGAGAACGCTCGAGCTGCCGTCCGTGCCGCTGATGTCGCCCTGGCCCAGGTCGAGGCCATCCACGCCAAGATCGAGGATGCACACGCCAAGATATTCCAGGCCACCTCGGACTCCAGCATGCAACCCATGTCTGAAAAGGCGGTGGTGGCCATGGAGCACCTGCTTCCTCATGAGGTCACCGAGCGGGAGCTGGAAATGCAGGAGGCGGCAGAGATCGAGGAGCACCGGGAGGAGGAGTTGCGCGTGGCCGAGGTCGAGGTAGAGAAGAGTATGTCCGTCGAGGAATCGACGGTGGAGTACCAACGCGAGCTCTGGCGCAAACACTACTATGAGTACTGCAACCTTGTGGGCGGCGCCGAGGATGAGGACACGGTCGACTTCAGCAGGGGGACGCAGAGTCCACCAACGGCGGCCTGTCGCCAGGACAAGTCATCGACGTCTCATCTCACACCGACGATGCATAGGCCGGCACGATGGCGGATTTGTTAAAATTATGCGTACTTAGGCTTTGTTTGTAATGCTGGTCTTTTGTTTACCAATGTTTAGGTCAATTGGCTCTATTTAATTACTAAAATTTCTCGATTCAGTAAGTGTGGTCTGTCTGCTGTACGCTCTTTTGTGTGCCCAAATTAGCAAGCGATGTTAAATTATGCAATGACGTACCCGGGGAAATTTTCACCAAAATTTGAATTATCAAACTCATCCCATGCATGTAAAGCAGAAAAATCATTTGCGATGCACACAATCGTTCAAAGTGAATGGTCCGGCGGCACCGTGCGCGAAGTTTCCCTCCACATTTCCAAAATTTTGGCCTACCGCCAAAATATCTACCCCCGCCCCCTTCCCCACCCCCCTTTCTCCCCGACCACAAGTCACATTTCCCATGTTTCCTCCTTCCTTCCTTCCTTGCTAAGCTCTAGCCGCTTCGTCGCTCTCGCCGTCTCGCATCCTACCGCCAGGGTCACCATGGTCTTGTTCAAAGACATCTCCAGTGGTTCCTCCTCCGGCCACTACTCCTTCACCACCCGGGTATGCCTCTCTTCTCTCTCTCAGGCCATGACTTGGAATGAAGGATTTTTACCCGGCGGGCGAGAGTCATTTCTTCCTCTTGTAGCTCCCTAAGACCATCAGTGGCAACAAATGGAGCAGGGGGGCTGAAGATCTATCCACTCGTTGTCACCATCAATCTCCATGCGTGAAGCAAGTTGCGTTTGATTCTATAGATAGTGGGATGAAGTTTCTGGCATGTGCATAGAAGGTTAGACCCTCTTTCGTTGTTACAAATCATTTGTTAGATGTGATTGAGACACTGTCACGGTCCCAACCCATTCATACCACACCTTCAACCAAACGCATCCTAAGACAGTGTCACAGTTTGTACCTAGTATCTTAAATTGTTGCCATCTCATCAGTGGTGCCATTAAAAAATTATTTGGCACCACTTCAGCAGTTTGTGCAGCCAACTTTGGTCCACACAGCTGAGCAGCCAAGCAGTAAAATACTAAATCTTTATGGCACGAAGGAACTGGGCATCGGAGCAACTATGTGCTCCGGAGTCCAAGTCCCTGATTTTTTTCCGTTGCATCGGCTCGCTAGTGCAGGGCACCGGTGCGAGATGTAGCAACAGTTGTCTTTACCCCAGTTTTGGAATACATAGTGGACGGCCTTAGTGCTATTAGTTCTATGTTACTAAATTTGTGCATGTACACACCTGTTAATATCAATTTGTTGTCATCCAAACATTGTCGCTATGTTGTTGCAGTTATATTTACCTTCCTCATAAAATGTTCAATTTGTTATTTATTGTACATGCGTAAGAACTTGTAGCGTCGTTGTGGTTAATTATAGCTTCTGATGTTCCAGAATTTGGTTGTTGTCTCAGTACCAATTATTTCATTTGCACATTGATCTTTTTGAGAAGATATGTCATAATTAACATGTTTCTTCAGTTTTTCAAAATAAGCATTGGTGATTCTCTATGTTGCTATAAACTCATTTCCCCTACAATTGTTATTGATCTAGTTTTAAATATTATAGGATGAACGGAAGTGTTCTTACTTGGAGTGGGTTGATCAAGAGTGGCCACAGTCTTTGAAGATGTGCCTAGCGAAGCTCTGGAGCATGTATGAGGAAGAGAACACACGTAGGCTTAGAGAAAGTGTTGTCAACGCTGAAGCATATTTCAAGATGCGGGATAAAAAGTTGAAGGTGGAGAATGAGCTCAGATTTTTTAAATCAGACTTCGCTAAGATGGTGTTGGCGAAGGATGAGGCACTTTCCCAGTTGGCCCGTGCAAAACGGGTTTCTTACTCAACTGAAAGCAGAGGTGGATAAGACGAGCCTGGATCGTCTCTATTAGGGAAATGAATATATTGTTTTTTATGAAGTTGAACTAGCTATATGTTGTACTATGCTATTTTCATGTAGGTACCGTGCTGTCATGTTATAATATATTTATGTGCCTGATATGAAATTGGCAAACAACTGTTTGATATGAAATGTGAATTTGCATAATACTAGTATTATTAATTGTAAACTAATAAACCTGCTAAATGTGTCACGGACCTTTGCAAACGGTTCTAGCAGAAAAAGCGCTTGCGATGGATAGCCCAATGCCACACAGTTTTCTTCATCAAATCGTGTGTGATATAGTTGATAAAAGCAAACAGTTAACCATGGCAAACCATGTGTGATAGTTACAGCTTTCACACACGAGCCTACACATAAAACTGTGTGGGATGTACGTCCGAACGGAAACGTGTTCCCTGGATTGACTGTGTGGGATGTACATAAGAAAGAAAATGTATTCCTTGGATTGACTGTGTGTGATATACATACGAACGGAAATGTTTTTCCTGGGATTCACCATGTGGGATGTACATACCTACGGAAATGATTTTCTCAGATTACCGTGTGGTATGTACATACCTACGAAAATGATTGGGTTTCGATGCCTCGCCTGATCGCACACGGCCCCAGCCTGGGTCCTAGGAGGGCCTATCCCCAACGATTTCTAGGTCGTGTGCAAAGGACACGCTATCGCACACACTCACTTGGCGACGGTTCCAAATGCCGTCGCGGAAAGAGGTTAAAACCGTTTGTTTAGGACCGACGCACACCGGTGTATGGTTTTATACAGACTTATGGTGAAGCCTGTATTTACAAGAAAGTGTGTGGGAGCTCTATATCATTTCTAATATTATATGTGGATAACATATTGTTGATTGGAAATGATATAGAATTTCTAAATAGTATAAAAGGATACTTGAATAAGAATTTTTCAATGAAAGACCTCGGTGAAGCTGCTTATATGTTGGGCATCAAGATCTATAGAGATAGATCAAGATGCTTAATTGGACTTTCACAAAGCACATACCTTGATAAAGTGTTGAAGAAGTTCAAAATGGATCAGTCAAAGAAAGGGTTCTTGCATGTGTTACGAGGTGTGAAGTTGAGTCAGACTCAATGCCCGACCACTGCAGAAGATAGAGAGAAAATGAAAGGCATTCCCTATGCCTCAACCATAGTATCATGTACGCAATGCTGTGTACCAGACCTGATGTGTGCCTTGCTATAAGTTTAGCACGGAGGTACCAAAGTAATCCAAGAGTGGATCACTAGACAGCGGTCAAAATTATCCTTAAAGGACTAAGGAAATATTTCTCGGTTATGGAGGTGATAAAGAGTTCATTGTAAAGAGTTACGTCGATGCAAGCTTTGACACTGATCTAGATGACTCTAAGTCTCAATCTAGATACGTATTGAACGCGAGAGCAATTAGATAGAGTAGCTCCATGCAGAGCATTGTAGACATAGAAAATTTGCAAAATACACACGGCTCTGAATGTGGCAGACCCGTTGACTAAACCTCTCTCACAAGCAAAACATGATCACACCTTAGTACTCTTTGGGTGTTAATCACATGGCGGTGTGAACTAGATTACTGACTCTAGTAAACCCTTTGGGTATTGGTCACATGGCGATGTGAACTATGGGTGTTAATCACATGGTGATGTGAACTAGATTATTGACTCTAGTGCAAGTGGGAGACTGGAGGAAATATGCCCTAGAGGCAATAATAAAGTTGTTGTTTTATATTTCCTTATATCATGATAAATGTTCATTATCCATGCTAGAATTGTATTAATCAGAAACTTGATACATGTGTGGATACATAGACAAAACATTGTGTCCCTAGTAAACCTTTACTAGACTAGCTCGTTAATCAAAGATGGTTAAGTTTCCTAACCATAGACATGTGTTGTCATTTGATGAACGGGATCACATCATTAGGAGAATGATGTGATGGACCAGACCCATCTGTTAGCTTAGCATGTTGATCGTTCAGTTTTATTACTATTGCTTTCTTCATGTCAAATACATATTCCATGTTAGCCGTGTGTTTTGTGAGCAAACGATTGCTGGTATACAATTGTGAGTGATTGATGAAAACATCACCGACGGGTTCCATTGTTTAGTCCGTGTGCGATGTGATTTTCTTTGTCCACACAACATCTATGCTCTTTCTACAGAGCATCAACATATATATTAAAAAGACAGCATTGCATAATGAAATTAAGCATACAATTACACAAGTGACTACACACATAACATTTCCACACACCAAAGTAAGCAATTACATGCATACTAAACTAGGTGAAACAAGGATCTAATCATCTACTTATTGTTGCGACGATGCTTGCCATTGCTCTACTTCCGGCTGGATCCCTAGCCGTTTTGGGGAAGGAGGCACTTCCTCGTGTCAACGATCCGCCTATACATGTCGTAGCTCGTGTACGCCTCCATGGCCGTGTACATGACGTGAGCTTTGTTGAGTTTCTCCATCTAGGCTGAGTGCCAGGCACGCTTGTCCTTGTTGCATGAATCATTCATGTCTCTGTAGTAGGGGTCGACGATGGCCTCGGTGAGGTGAACCAGTGAGTCCTTCTCATGCTCCTTGCTGCCCCAGATCTTGTATTGTCCCTGGATGTCGACAAGATTCTGGCAGGCGATGCCCAAATTCTCGAGCGCCTTTACATCACTGGTGATGTCCACCGTATCGAACATGTATTGGGGGATGTTGACAAACCTGGCGAAATGCTCGCAAGGCCTTGTGGCCAGGCAGTAGTGGTAGACGAGGCCGTAGTGGCACACGCACATCTGGGCGACGACGACCTTGGGACGAGACCCGGCAGGAGCGTGGGTGTGCTTGAGGTCGAACCCGACCACCTTGTACTTCTCCTCGGCAAGCAGTAGCTCCATGATGTGGATGGAGTGCTCCACCCAGACCGGGTCATTGGTGTACACCACCGAGAGGTCCATGAACCTTCTGTGGGTGTCCACCACGGCACGCATGGTGAACTGCTACTCGTCGTCGGCAGCAGCTCGGAGCACCATTGGAGCCGCGTAGGATACCCTCTAAGAATTTCTCGTGTAGGGTGTGCTTCTTGCAATGGTGGGGTGCAATCGAAAGGTTGAAGGGACACAAGGGTTAAATGGCCGTTGTAATAAATGGGGGCCGGCCGGCCTGTAATCATCACGTCTTGTCACGACATCCATAGCGGAGGACTCCAGTGCACACTTGACAACACCGCACCGCACGCGTGGGCTCGAAGAGGCGCCAAATGTATCGTCGATGAGCCAGTTCCCGCGCTACCGCGTAGTTTACGGCGCAAGCTTCCCGCCCGGTTAGTTTGGCCACGCGTCGGCTAGAAGAGGGACAAATCGTGGGCGTTTATTGGCAAAAAGCTTTGTAAAAACGAAGTGTGTGGAATGACTTCGGTCATAAGTTTACACGTGGGTGATGAGGTCAAAGTTACACAGAAGGGTGATGATGGACACTCGAGTGCGATAATTAATTCTGCGCTCTACAGGGCACACGGTGGAAGAAACCAACTGTGTGCAATAATGTCAAAGATCGCAGTCGAGTTAGCTATATAGATCATGTGCTGTGAGATCGACAAGGTAAACAGATTCGAGAATGGTTAACAAAATCTAAGGCCATTGCATATTAAGGTCAAAATAGTGCTACCAATATATGAGTCTCATACAATACCATTTCAACGATTGTACCACAAAAGCTCGAAATATTACAAGGTTCTGATAACCCACAAGTATAGGGGATCAATTGTAGCCTCTTTCGGTAAGTAAGAGTGTCGAACCCAACGAGGAGCTAAAGGTAGAACAAATATTCCCTCAAGTTCTATCGACCACCGATACAACTCTACGCACGCTTAACATTCTCTTTACCTAGAACAAGTATAAACCTAGAAGTACTTTGTAGGTGTAATGGGATAGGTTTGCAAGAATATAAAGAGCATGTAAATAAAAACTAGGGGCTGTTTTAGGTAAAGAAGCAATAAAGTTAGTATAGCGAGTGTGGAAAAGTGGTGGTAGGAGTTGTGAAATTGTCCCTAAGCAATTGACTAATTTACTAGACCGATAGCAAGTTTTATGTGGGAGAGGCCACTGCTAGCATGTCATCCCTGACTTGGAATTCTATGCACTTATGATTGGAACTATTAGTAAGCATCCGCAACTACTAACGTTCATTAAGGTAAAACCCAACCATAGCATTACGATATATTGGCCCCCCTTCAATCCGGTATGCATCAATTTCTATGCTAGGTTGAAGCTTCTGTCACTCTTGCCCTCCAATACATAGTCCTATCAACATACAACTAACCCTATGGCGTGATCCACGCGCGCGCTCATATGATGGGCACCAAAGGACAGCAACATAACCACAAGCAAATTAAACCAATCATAGCAATTCACCAATTACCGATAGGACAATGAAAATCTACTCAGACATCATAGGATGGCAACACATCATTGGATAATAATATGAAGCATAAAGCACCATGTTCAAGTAGAGGGTACATCGGGTTGCAGGAGAGTGGACCGCTGTAGATAGATGGGGGAAGGTGATGGAGATGTTGGTGAAGATGATGGAGGTGTTGGTGTAGATCACCGTCACACGATGATGGCCCCGGTGGCATTCCTGCGCCACCGGGAGAGAGGGGGAGAGGGCCCCCCTTCTTCTTCTTCCTTGACCTTCTCCCTAGATTGGAGAAGGGTTTCCCCTCTGGTCCATTGATACGTCTCCAATGTATCTATAATTTTTTATTGTTCCATGCTATTATATTATCAACTTTGGATGTTTATGGGCTTTATTATACACTTTTATATTATTTTTGGGACTAACCTATTAACCCAGAGCCTAGTGCCAGTTTCTGTTTTTTCCTTGTTTTAGAGTATCGCAGAAAAGGAAAATCAAACGGAGTCCAATTGACCTGAAACTTCACGGAACTTATTTTTGGAACGAAAGCAACCCAAGAGACTTGGAGTCCATGTCAAGGAAGCTTCGAGAAAGCCACGAGGTAGGGGGCACGCCCTCCACCCTTGTGGGCCCCTCGTGGCTCCCCTGACGCACTTCTTCCACGGGTATATCTCCATATACCCTAAAACGATCAAGGAGCACAATAGATCGGGAGTTTCGCCGCCAGAAGCCTCCGTAGGCACCGAAAACCAATCTAGACCCGTTCCGACACCCTACCGGAGGGGGAATCCCTCTCCGGTGGCCGTCTTCATCATCCCGCTGCTCTCCATGACGAGGAGGGAGTAGTTCTCCCTCGGGGCTGAGGGTATGTACCAGTAGCTATGTGTTTGATCTCTCTCTCTCTCATGTTCTTGAGGTGATACGATCTTGATGTATCGCGAGCTTTGCTATTATATTTGGATCCTATGATGTTTCTTCCCCCCTCTTCTCTCTTGTAATGGATTGAGTTTCCCCTTTGAAGTTATCTTATTGGATTGAGTCTTTAAAGATTTGAGAACACTTGATGTATGTCTTGCCGTGTGTATCTGTGGTGACAATGGGATATCACGTCATTCACTTGATGTATGTTTTGGTGATCAAATTGCGGGTTCCGCCCATGAACCTATGCATAGGGATTGGCACACGTTTTCGTCGTGATTCTCCGGTAGGAACTTCGGGGCACTCTTTGGGTTCTATGTGTTGGTTGAATAGATGAATCTGAGATTGTCTGATGCATATCGTATAATCATACACACGGATACTTGAGGTGACATTGGAGTATCTAGGTGACATTAGGGTTTTGGTTGATTTGTGTCTTAAGGTGTTATTCTAGTACGAACTCTAGGGCTGTTTGTGACACTTATAGGAATAGCCCAACGGATTGATTGGAAAGAATAACTTTGAGGTGGTTTCGTACCCTACCATAATCTTTTTGTTTGTTCTCCGCTATTAGTGACTTTGGAGTGACTCTTTGTTGCATGTTGAGGGATAGTTATGTGATCCAATTATGTTATTATTGTTGAGGGAACTTGCACTAGTGAAAGTATGAACCCTAGGCCTTGTTTACTAGCATTGCAATACCGTTTACGCTCACTTTTATCATTAGTAACCTTGCTGTTTTTATAATTTCAGATTACAAAAACCTTTATCTACCATCCATATACCACTTGTTTCACAATCTCTTCGCCGAACTAGTGCACCTATACAACTTACCATTGTATTGGGTGTGTTGGGGACACAAGAGACTCTTTGTTATTTAGTTGCAGGGTTGCTTGAGAGAGACCACCTTCATCCTACGCCTCCTACGGATTGATAAACCTTAGGTCATCCACTTGAGGGAAATTTGCTACTGTCCTACAAACCTCTGCACTTGGAGGCCCAACAACGTCTACAAGAAGAAGGTTGTGTAGTAGACATCAAGCCCTTTTCTGGCGCCGTTGCCGGGGAGGTTAGCGCTTGAAGGTATATCTTTAGATCTTGCAATCGATTTTTTTGTTTCTTGTTTTAGCACTAGTTTAGTTTATAAAAGAAAACTACAAAAATAAATAAATATGGAATTGAGTTTGCCTCATACACTTCATCTTTTTAATATCTTTCGTGAGTATGATGGAAAGGAAAATTGTGCCAAAGTGTTAGAAGAAGAATGCATTAAAATGGTTGGCACTAAATCTTTGAATGATGAGCATGATTGCAATGTTGTTACTATGAATTCCTTGAATATCCATGATGCTAATGATATACAAAGCCACAAGCTTGGGGAAGCTATGTTTGATGAAGATGATATTTTTTGTCCCCCAAGTTTTGATGAGTAAATTTATTACGATGAAAGCATGCCTCCTATTTATGATGATTATATTGATGAAAGTGGATTTGGAGAGGTCATGACTTTATTTTGCGATGAATCCACTATTTCGGAAGAGGTTCCAATTGATTATGAGAACAAAATTGCTACCTATGATGATTATTGTGATGACATGTATGCTATAAAGATTTATGATAACCATGAAACTTGTCATCATGATTTTAGTTTTCAATTGGATTATGCCTCACATGATAGTTATTTTGTTGAGTTTGCTCCCGCTACTATTCATGAGAAGAAGTTTGCTTATGAGGAGAGTAATAAAAATTCTATGCTTGTGCATCATGAAAATAGTGCTTTATGTGATAGTTATATTGTTGAATTCATTCATTATGCTACTAAAAATTATTATGAGGGAGGAAAATATACGTGTAGGAATTGCAATAATATCAAGTTTCCTCTCTATGTGCTTAAAATCTTGAAGTTATGCTTGTTTTGCTTTCCTATGCAAGTTGATTCTTGTTCCCACAAGTTGTTTTCTCACAAAATACTTATGCATAGGAAGAGGGTTAGACTTAAATGTGCTAGTCATATTCTTCATGATGCTCTCTTTATGTTACAATTCTTATCCTTTATGTGAGCATCATTGAAATCATCATGCCTAGCTAGGGGCCTTAAACGATAGCGCTTGTTGGGAGGCAACCCAACTTTATTTTTGTTCTTTGCTTTTTGTTCCTGTTTAGTAATAAATAATTCATCTAGCCTCTGTTTAGATGTGGTTTTATGTTTTAATTAGAGTTTGTGCCAAGTAGAACCGTTGGGAAGACTTGGGGAAAGTCTTGTTGATCATGCTGTAAAAAACAGAAACTTTAGCGCTCACGAGAATTGCTGCCAGTTTCTATTGGAGAATGCTATTGAGTTAATTCTTTTTGCAGATGATTAATAGACAAATTACTCAGGTCCACCAATTTATTTGAGAATTTTATGAGTTCTATAAGTATAAGTTTGATACAAATTACTAGAGACTGTTCTGTTTTTGACAGATTCTGTTTTTCGTGTGTTGTTTGCTTATTTTAATGAATCTATGAGTAGTATCGGAGGATATGAAGCATAGAGAAGTTGTAATACAGTAGATATTACACCAATATGAATTTCTAATGAGTTCATTACAGTACCTTATGATGGTGATTTGCTTTCTTATACTAACGGAGCTTACGAGTTTACCGTTAAGTTTTGTGTTGTGAAGTTTTCAAGTTTTGGGTAAAGATTCGATGGACTATGGAATAAGGAGTGGCAAGAGCCTAAGCTTGGGGATGTCCAAGGCACCCCAAGGTAATATTCAAGGACAACCAAAAGCCTAAGCTTGGGGATGCCCCGGAAGGCATCCCCTCTTTCGTCTACTTCCATCGGTAACTTTACTTGGAGCTATATTTTTATTCACCACATGATATGTGTTTTGCTTGGAGCGTCAATTTATTTTGTTAGGGTTTTCTTGCTGTTATTTAGAAAAAAAATCATCTTTTATTTCAATAAAAGTGGCATTGATAGTCTTTACAATGCCTATGTTACAAGTCTTCATGTTGCTGTTTGAAAACAGAAAGTTTACCGCTGTTGCAATAATTCCCTAGAAAAGTCAGACTGTGATAAAATGCTGAAACCTTTTGCATATTAATATCTGATAAATTTACTACAGTGGGAATTTTATTTCGTAATTTTTGGAGTTAGGGAAGTATGGATCTTGCTGCACTCCTTACAGACTATCCTGTTTAGGCAGATTGCTGTTATGTTTGCATTGTTTGCATATGTTTGCTTCTTTAATGATTCTATTTGAGGATAGGACTATTAGATATGCAGAGGCATTTAGTATGCAATGTTTAATAATAATTTTAGTGATTTTCTACAGTAGAGTATGATAAGGTTTTGGCAATGGTTTATACTAACTTATCTCACGAGTCATTGTTGAGTTTTGTGTGGATGAAGCTTTTGAGATTTAGGGAGACCGTGATATGAGAGGAATTAAGGAGACACAAAAGCTCATGCTTGGGGATGCCCAAGGCATCCAAAGATAATATTTCAAGAAGTCTCAACCTTCTAAGTTTGGGGATGCCCCGGTTGGCATCCCACCTTTCTTCTTCAACAACTATCGGTTAGTTTCGGTTGATCCTAAGTTTTTGCTTCTTCACATGATGTTTGCTATTCTTAGAATGTCATTTTATTTATTTTTTCTTGCTGTTTGAATAAAATACCAAAATCTGAAATTATTAAATTTTAGAGATTCTTCACATAGTTGCATAATTATTCGACTACTCATTGAGCTTCACTTATATCTTTCGGAGTAGTTTGTCATTTGCTCTAGTACTTCACTTATATCTTTTTAGAGCACTGTGGTCGTTTTATTTTGAAGAAATAGATGAACTCTCGTGCTTCACTTATATTATTTTGAGAGTCTTTAGAACAGCATGGTAGTTTTCTTTGGTTATGAAATTAGTCCTAATATGATGGGAATCCAAGAGGGATATAATAAAAACTATCATATAAAGTGCATTGAATACTATGAGAAGTTTGATACTTGATAATTGTTTTGAGATATGGAGATAGTGATATTAAAGTTGTGCTAGTTGAGTAGTTGTGAATTTGAGAAATACTTGTGTTGAAGTTTGTGATTCCCGTAGCATGCACGTATGGTGAACCGTTATGTGATGAAGTTAGAGCATGATTTATTTATTGATTGCCTTCCTTATGAGTGGCGGTCGGGGACGAGCGATGGTCTTTTCCTACCAATCTACCCCCCTAGGAGCATGCGCATAGTACTTTGTTTCGATAACTAATAGATTTTTGCAATAAGTAAGTGAGTTCTTTATGACTAATGTTGAGTCCATGGATTATACGCACTCTCACCCTTCCACCATTGCTAGCCTCTCTAGTACCGCGCAACATTCGCCGGTACCATAAACACACCATATACCTTCCTCAAAACAGCCACCATACCTACCTATTATGGCATTTCCATAGCCATTCCGAGATATATTGCCATGCAACTTACCACTGTTCTGTTTATTATGACACGCTCCATTATTGTCATATTGCTATGCATGATCATGTAGTTGACATCGTATTTGTGGCAAAGCCACCACTCATAATTCCTTCATACATGTCACTCATGAGTCATTGCACATCCCGGTACACCGCCGGAGGCATTCATATAGAGTCATATTTTGTTCTAAGAATCGAGTTGTAATTCTTGAGTTGTAAGTAAATAAAAGTGTGATGATCATCATGAAGGAAATATGCCCTAGAGGCAATAATAATGATATTATTTTATTTCCTTATATCATGATAAATGTTTATTATTCATGCTAGAATTGTATTATCCGGAAACATAATACTTGTGTGAATACATAGACAAACTAAACGTCACTAGTATGCCTCTACTTGACTAGCTCGTTAATCAAAGATGGTTATGTTTCCTAACCATAGACATGTGTTGTCATTTGATTAATGGGATCACATTATTAGGAGAATGATGTGATTGACATGACCCATTCCATTAGCTTAGCACCCGATCATTTAGTATGTTGCTATTGCTTTCTTCATGACTTATACATGTTCCTATGACTATGAGATTATACAACTCCCGTTTGCCGGAGGAACACTTTGTGTGCTACCAAACGTCACAACGTAACTGGGTGATTATAAAGGAGCTCTATAGGTGTCTCCAAAGGTAAATGTTGGGTTGGCGTATTTCAAGATTAGGATTTGTCACTCCGATTGTCAGAGAGGTATCTCTGGGCCCTCTCGGTAATGCACATCACATAAGCCTTGCAAGCATTGCAACTAATGAGTTAGTTGCGAGATGATGTATTATGAAACGAGTAAAGAGACTTGCCGGTAACGAGATTGAACTAGGTAGTGAGATACCGACGATCGAATCTTGGGCAAGTAACATACCGATGACAAAGGGAACAACGTATATTGTTATACAGTCTGACCGATAAAGATCTTTGTAGAATATGTGGGAGCCAATATGAGCATCCAGGTTCTGCTATTGGTTATTGACCGGAGACATGTCTCGGTCATGTCTACATTGTTCTCGAACCCGTAGGGTCCGCACGCTTAAGGTTTCGATGACATTTATATTATGAGTTTATGAGTTTTGATGTACCGAAGTTAGTTCGGAGTCCCGGATGTGATCACGGACATGATGAGGAGTCTCGAAATGGTCGAGACATAAAGATTGATATATTGGACGGCTATATTCGGACACCGGAAGTGTTCTGGATGATCTCGGAGAAAACCGGAGTGCCGGAGGGTTACCGGAACCCCCCCAGGAGAAGTAATGGGCCTTATGGGCCCTAGTGGAGAGAGAGAGAGGGGCGGCCAGGGTGGGCCGCGCGCCCCCTCCCCCTCTGGTCCGAATTGGACTAGGAGAGGGGGGCGGCGCCCCCCTTTCCTTCTCCCTCTCCCCCTTCCTTTCCCCCTCCTAGTAGGAGTAGGAAAGAGGGGAGTCCTACTCCTACTAGGAGGACTCCTCCTCCTTGGCGCGCCCTAGGGCCGGCCGGCCTCCTCCCCTTGCTCCTTTATATACGAGGGCAGGGGCACCCCTAGACACACAACTTGATCCACGTGATCGTTTTCTTAGCCGTGTGCGGTGCCCCCTTCCACCATACTCCTCGATAATATTGTAGCGGTGCTTAGGCGAAGCCCTGCGACGGTAGAACATCAAGATCGTCACCATGCCATCGTGCTGACAGAACTCTTCCCCGACACTTTGCTGGATCGGAGTCCGGGGATCGTCATCGAGCTGAACGTGTGCTCAAACTCGGAGGTGCCGTAGTTTCGGTGATTGATCGGTCGGGCTGTGAAGACGTACGACTACATTAACCGCGTTGTCATAACGCTTCCGTTGTCGGTCTACGAGGGTACGTAGATCACACTCTTCCCTCTCGTTGCTATGCATCACCATGATCTTGCGTGTGCATAGGAATTTTTTTGAAATTACTATGTTGCCCAACAGTGGTATCCGAGCCTAGGTTTTATGTGTTGATGTTATATGCACGAGTAGAACACAAGTGAGTTGTGGGCGATATAAGTCATACTGCTTACCAGCATGTCATACTTTGGTTCAGCGGTATTGTTGGATGAAGCGGCCCGGACCGACATTACGCGTACGCTTACGCGAGACTGGTTCTACCGATGTGCTTTGCACACAGGTGGCTAGCGGGTGTCAGTTTCTCCAACTTTAATTGAACCGCGTGTGGCTACGCCCGGTCCTTGCGAAGGTTAAAACAGCACCAACTTGACAAACTATCGTTGTGGTTTTGATGCGTAGGTAAGATTGGTTCTTGCTTAAGCCCGTAGCAGCCACGTAAAACTTGCAACAACAAAGTAGAAGACGTCTAACTTGTTTTTGCAGGGCATGTTGTGATGTGATATGGTCAAGACATGATGCTAAATTTTATTGTATGAGATGATCATGTTTTGTAACCGAGTTATCGGCAACTGGCAGGAGCCATATGGTTGTCGCTTTATTGTATGCAATGCAATTGCGCTGTAATGCTTTACTTTGTCACTAAGCGGTAGCGATAGTCGTGGAAGCATAAGATTGGCAAGACGACAACGATGCTATGATGATGATCAAGGTATCGCGCCGGTGACAATGGTGATCATGACGGTGCTTCGAAGATGGAGATCAGAAGCACAAGATGATGATGGCCATATCATATCACTTATATTGATTGCATGTGATGTTTATCTTTTATGCATCTTATCTTGCTTTGTTTGACGGTAGCATTTTAAGATGATCTCTCACTAATTATCAAGAAGTGTTCTCCCTGAGTATGCACCGTTGCAAAAGTTCTTCGTGCTGAGACACCACGTGATGATCGGGTGTGATAGGCTCTACGTTCAAATACAACGGGTGCAAAACAGTTGCACACGCAGAATACTCAGGTTATACTTGATGAGCCAAGCATATACAGATATGGCCTCGGAACACGGAGACCGAAAGGTCGAGCGTGAATCATATAGTAGATATGATCAACATAGTGATGTTCACCAATGAAACTACTCCATCTCACGTGATGATCGGACATGGTTTAGTTGATTTGGATCACGTAATCACTTAGAGGATTAGAGGGATGTCTATCTAAGTGGGGGTTCTTTAGTAATATGATTAATTGAACTTAAATTTATCATGAACTTAGTACCTGATAGTATCTTGCTTGTTTATGTTTGATTGTAGATAGATGGCCCGTGCTGTTGTTCCGTTGAATTTTAATGCGTTCCTTGAGAAAGCAAAGTTGAAAGATGATGGTAGAAATTACACGGACTGGGTCCGTAACTTGAGGATTATCCTCATTGCTGCACAGAAGAATTATGTCCTGGAAGCACCGCTGGGTGCCAGGCCTGCTGCTAGAGCAACACCAGATGTTATGAACGTCTGGCAGAGCAAAGCTGATGACTACTTGATAGTTCAGTGTGCCATGCTTTACGGCTTAGAATCGGGACTTCAACGACGTTTTGAACGTCATGGAGCATATGAGATGTTCCAGGAGTTGAAGTTAATATTTCAAGCAAATGCCCGGATTGAGAGATATGAAGTCTCCAATAAGTTCTATAGCTGCAAGATGGAGGAGAACAGTTCTGTCAGTGAGCATATACTCAAAATGTCTGGGTATAATAATCACTTGATTCAATTGGGAGTTAATCTTCCAGATGATTGCGTCATTGACAGAATTCTCCAATCACTGCCACCTAGCTACAAGAGCTTCTTGATGAACTATAATATGCAAGGGATGAATAAGACTATTCCCGAGCTCTTCGCGATGCTGAAAGCTGCGGAGGTAGAAATCAAGAAGGAGCATCAAGTGTTGATGGTCAACAAGACCACTAGTTTTAAGAAAAAGGGCAAAGGGAAGAAGAAGGGGAACTTCAAAAAGAACAGCAAGCAAGTTGCTGCTCAAGAGAAGAAACCCAAATCTGGACCTAAGCCTAAAACTGAGTGCTTCTACTGCAAGCAGACTGGTCACTGGAAGCGGAACTGCCCCAAGTATTTGGTGGATAAGAAGGATGGCAAGGTGAACAAAGGTATATGCCATATACATGTTATTGATGTGTACCTTACTAATGCTCGCAGTAGCACCTGGGTATTTGATACTGGTTCTGTTGCTAACATTTGCATCTCAAAACAGAGACTACGGATTAAGTGAAGATTGGCTAAGGACGAGGTGACGATGCGCGTGGGAAATGGTTCCAAAGTCGATGTGATCGCGGTCGGCACGCTACCTCTACCTTCGGGATTAGTATTAGACCTAAATAATTGTTATTTGGTGCCAGCGTTGAGCATGAACATTATATCTGGATCTTGTTTGATGCGAGACGGTTATTCATTTAAATCAGAGAATAATGGTTGTTCTATTTATATGAGTAATATCTTTTATGGTCATGCACCCATGAAGATTGGTCTATTCTTATTAAATCTCGATAGTAGTGACACACATATTCATAATGTTGAAGCCAAAAGATGCAGAGTTGATAATGATAGTGCAACTTATTTGTGGCACTGCCGTTTAGGTCATATCGGTATAAAGCGCATGAAGAAACTCCATACCGATGGACTTTTGGAACCACTTGATTACGAATCACTTGGTACTTGCGAACTGTGCCTTATGGGTAAGATGACAAAAACACCATTCTCCGGTACTATGGAGAGAGCAACAGATTTGTTGGAAATCATACATACAGATGTATGTGGTCCGATGAATGTTGAGGCTCGTGGCGGATATCGTTATTTTCTCACTTTCACAGATGACTTAAGCAGATATGGGTATATCTACTTAATGAAACATAAGTCTGAAACATTTGAAAAGTTCAAAGAATTTCAGAGTGAAGTTGAAAATCATCGTAACAAGAAAATAAAATTCCTACGATCTGATCGTGGAGGAGAATATTTGAGTTACGAGTTTGGTGTACATTTGAAACAATGCGGAATAGTTTCGCAACTCACGCCACCTGGAACACCACAGCGTAATGGTGTGTCCGAACGTCGTAATCGTACTTTACTTGATATGGTGCGATCTATGATGTCTCTTACTGATATACCGCTATCGTTTTGGGGTTATGCTCTAGAGACAGCCGCATTCACATTAAATAGGGCACCATCAAAATCCGTTGAGACGATGCCTTATGAACTGTGGTTTGGCAAGAAACCAAAGTTGTCATTTCTAAAAGTTTGGGGCTGCGATGCTTATGTGAAAAAGCTTCAACCTGATAAGCTCGAACCCAAATCGGAGAAATGTGTCTTCATAGGATATCCAAAGGAAACTATTGGATACACCTTCTATCACAGATCCGAAGGCAAGACTTTTATTACTAAATTCGGAAACTTTCTAGAGAAGGAGTTTCTCTCAAAAGAAGTGAGTGGGAGGAAAGTAGAATTTGATGAGGTAACTGTACCTGCTCCCTTATTGGAAAGTAGTACATCACAGAAACCGGTTTCTGTGACACCTACACCAATTAGTGAGGAAGCTAATGATGATGATCATGAAACTTCAGAACAAGATACTACTGAACCTCGTAGATCAACCAGAGTAAGATCCGCACCAGAGTGGTACGGTAATCCTGTTCTGGAAGTCATGCTACTAGATCATGATGAACCTACGAACTATGGAGAAGCGATGGTGAGCCCAGATTCTGCAAAATGGCTTGAAGCCATGAAATCTGAGATGGGATCCATGTATGAGAACAAAGTGTGGACTTTGGTTGACTTGCCCAAAGATCGGCAAGCACTTGAGAATAAATGGATCTTCAAGAAGAAGACTGACGCTCACGGTAATGTTACTGTCTACAAAGCTCGACTTGTTGCAAAAGGTTTTCGACAAGTTCAAGGGATTTACTACGATGAGACCTTCTTACCCGTAGCGATGCTTAAGCCTGTCCGAATCATGTTAGCAATTGTCGCATTTTATGATTATGAAATATGGCAGGTGGATGTCAAAACTGCATTCTTGAATGGATTTCTGGAAGAAGAGTTGTATATGATGCAACCGGAAGGTTTTGTCGATCCAAAGGGAGCTAACAAAGTGTGCAAGCTCCAGCGATCCATTTATGGACTGGTGCAAGCCTCTCGGAGTTGGAATAAACGTTTTGATAGTGTGATCAAAGCATTTGGTTTTGTACAGACTTTTGGAGAAGCCTGTATTTACAAGAAAGTGAGTGGGAGCTCTGTAGCATTTCTGATATTATATGTAGATGACATATTACTAATCGGAAATGATATAGAATTTCTGGATAGCATAAAGGGATACTTGAATAAGAGTTTTTCAATGAAAGACCTCGGTGAAGCTGCTTACATATTGGGCATTAAGATCTATAGAGATAGATTAAGACGCTTAATTGGACTTTCACAAAGCACATACCTTGACAAAATTTTGAAGAAGTTCAAAATGGATCAAGCAAAGAAAGGATTCTTGCCTGTGTTACAAGGTGTGAAATTGAGTAAGACTCAATGCCCGACCAATGCAGAAGATAGAGAGAAAATGAAAGATGTTCCCTATGCTTCAGCCATAGGCTCTATCATGTATGCAATGCTGTGTACCAGACCTGATGTGTGTCTTGCTATAAGTCTAGCAGGGAGGTACCAAAGTAATCCAGGAGTGGATCACTGGACAGCGGTCAAGAACATCCTGAAATACCTGAAAAGGACTAAGGATATGTTTCTCATATATGGAGGTGACAAAGAGCTCATCGTAAATGGTTACGTTGATGCAAGCTTTGACACTGATACGGACGATTCTAAATCGCAAACCGGATACGTGTTTACATTAAACGGTGGAGCTGTCAGTTGGTGCAGTTCTAAACAGAGCGTTGTGGCGGGATCTACATGTGAAGCGGAGTACATAGCTGCTTCCGAAGCAGCAAACGAAGGAGTCTGGATGAAGGAGTTCATATCCGATCTAGGTGTCATACCTAGTGCATCGGGTCCAATGAAAATCTTTTGTGACAATACTGGTGCAATTGCCTTGGGAAAGGAATCCAGATTTCACAAGAGAACCAAGCACATCAAAAGACGCTTCAATTCCATCCGGGATCTAGTCCAGGTGGGAGACATAGAGATTTGCAAGATACATACGGATCTGAATGTTGCAGACCCGTTGACTAAGCCTCTTCCACGAGCAAAACATGATCAGCACCAAAGCTCCATGGGTGTTAGAATCATTACTGTGTAATCTATATTATTGACTCTAGTGCAAGTGGGAGACTGAAGGAAATATGCCCTAGAGGCAATAATAATGTTATTATTTTATTTCCTTATATCATGATAAATGTTTATTATTCATGCTAGAATTGTATTATCCAGAAACATGATACTTGTGTGAATACATAGACAAACTAAACGTCACTAGTATGCCTCTACTTGACTAGCTCGTTAATCAAAGATGGTTATGTTTCCTAACCATAGTCATGTGTTGTCATTTGATTAACGGGATCACATTATTAGGAGAATGATGTGATTTACATGACCCATTCCATTAGCTTAGCACCCGATCGTTTAGTATGTTGCTATTGCTTTCTTCATGACTTATACATGTTCCTATGACTATGAGATTATGCAACTCCCGTTTGCCGGAGGAACACTTTGTGTGCTACCAAACATCACAAGTAACTGGGTGATTATAAATATAGGTGTCTCCAAAGGTAAATGTTGGGTTGGCGTATTTCGAGATTAGGATTTGTCACTCCGATTGTCGGAGAGGTATCTCTGGGACCTCTCGGTAATGCACATCACATAAGCCTTGCAAGCATTGCAACTAATGAGTTAGTTGCGAGATGATGTATTATGAAACGAGTAAAGAGACTTGCCGGTAACGAGATTGAACTAGGTATTGAGATACCGACGATCGAATCTCGGGCAAGTAACATACCGATGACAAAGGGAACAACGTATGTTGTTATACGGTCTGACCGTAAAGATCTTCGTAGAATATGTGGGAGCCAATATGAGCATCCAGGTTCCGCTATTGGTTATTGACCGGAGACATGTCTCGGTCATGTCTACATTGTTCTCGAACCCGTAGGGTCCGCATGCTTAAGGTTTCGATGATAGTTATATTATGAGTTTATGAGTTTTGATGTATAGAAGTTAGTTCGGAGTCCCGGATGTGATCACGGACATGACGAGGAGTCTCGAAATGGCCGAGACATAAATATTGATATATTGGACGGCTATATTCGGACACTGGAAGTGTTCCGGATGATCTCAGAGAAAACCGGAGTGCCGGAGGGTTACCGGAACCCCCCCGGGAGAAGTAATGGGCCTTATGGGCCCTAGTGGAGAGAGAGAGGGGCGGCCAGGGTGTGCCGCGCGCCCCCTCCCCCTCTGGTCCTAATTGGACTAGGAGAGGGGGGCGGCGCCCCCCTTTCCTTCTCCCTCTCCGCCTTCCTTTCCTCCTCCTAGTAGGAGTAGGAAAGAGGGGAGTCCTACTCCTACTAGGAGGAGGACTCCTCCTCCTTGGCGCGCCCTAGAGCCGACCGGCCTCCTCCCCTTGCTCCTTTATATACGGGGGTAGGGGGCACCCCTAGACACACAAGTTGATCCACGTGATCGTTTTCTTAGCCGTGTGCGGTGCCCCCTTCCACCATACTCCTCGATAATATTGTAGCGATGCTTAGGCGAAGCCCTGCGATGGTAGAACATCAAGATCGTCACCACGCCGTCGTGCTGACGGAACTCTTCCCCGACACTTTGCTGGATTGGAGTCCAGGGATCGTCATCGAGCTGAACGTGTGCTAAAACTCGGAGGTGCCGTAGTTTCGGTGCTTGATCGGTCGGGCTATGAAGACGTATGACTACATCAACCGCGTCGTCATAACGCTTCCGCTGTCGGTCTACGAGGGTACGTAGATCACACTCTCCCCTCTCGTTGCTATGCATCACCATGATCTTGCGTGTGCGTTGGAATTTTTTTGAAATTACTACGTTGCCCAACACATCATTATTAGAGCATTGTCCCAGTGAGGAAAGGACGATGGAGACTATGATTCCCCCACAAGTCGGGATGAGACTCCGGACGAAAATAAATAAATAAAAGAGGCCAGAGAAGCCAAAATAAAAAAAAGATAAAAGAGGCCATAAAAAAGAGAAAAGGCCCAAATAAAAAATAAAAAAATGATAGAAAAAGAGAGAAGGGGCAATGCTACTATCCTTTTACCACACTTGTGCTTCAAAGTAGCACCATGATCTTCATGATAGAGAGTCTCCTATATTGTTACTTTCATATACTAGTGGGAATCTTTCGTTATAGAACTTGGCTTGTATATTCCAATGATGGGCTTCCTCAAAATGCCCTAGGTCTTCGTGAGCAAGCGAGTTGGATGCACACCCCCTTAGTTTCTTTTTGTTGAGCTTTCATATACTTATAGCTCTAGTGCATCCGTTGGATGGCAATCCCTACTCACTCACATTGATATCTATTGATGGGCATCTCCATAGCCCGTTGATATGCCTAGTTGATGTGAGACTATCTTCTCCCTTTTTGTCTTCTCCACAACCACCATTCTATTCCACCTATAGTGCTATGTCCATGGCTCACGCTCATGTATTGCGTGAAGATTGAAAACGTTTGAGAACATGAAAAGTATGAAACAAATGCTTGGCTTGTCATCGGGGTTGTGCATGATTTAAATACTTTATGTGGTGAAGATGGAGCATAGCCAGACTATATGATTTTGTAGGGATAACTTTCTTTGGACATGTTATTTTGAGAAGACATAATTACTTTATTAGTATGCTTGAAGTATTATTATTTTTATGTCAATATTAAACTTTTGTCTTGAATCTTATGGATCTGAATATTCTTGCCACAATAAAGAAGAATTACTTAGAGAAATATGTTAGGTAGCATTCCACATCAAAAATTCTGTTTTTATCATTTACCTAGTCGAGGACGAGCAGGAATTAAGCTTGGGGATGCTGATACATCTCCAACAAATATATAATTTTTTATTGTTCCATGCTATCATATTATCAACTTTGGATGTTTATGGGCTTTATTATACACTTTTATATTATTTTTGGGACTAACCTATTAACCCAGAGCCCAGTGCCTGTTTCTGTTTTTTCCTTGTTTTAGAGTATCGCAGAAAGGAAAATAAAACGGAGTCCAATTGACCTGAAACTTCACGAAACTTATTTTTGGAACGAAAGCAACCCGGGACACTTGGAGTCCACGTCAAGGAAGATTCGAGGAAGCCACGAGGTAGGGGGACGCGCCCACCCCCTGGGCGCGCCCTCCACCCTCATGGGCCCCTCGTGGCTCCCCTGAGGCACTTCTTCCACCTATATATCTCCATATACCCTAAAACGACCGGGGAGCACAATAGATCGGGAGTTCCGCCGCCAGAAGCCTCTGTAGCCACCGAAAACCAATCTAGACCCATTCCGGCAGCCTGCCGGAGGGGGAATCCCTCTCCGGTGGCCGTCTTCATCATCCTGGTGCTCTCCATGATGAGGAGGGAGTAGTTGTCCCTCGAGGCTGAGGGTATGTACCAGTAGCTATGTGTTTGATCTCTCTCTCTCTCTCTCTCTCGTGTTCTTGAGGTGATACGATCTTGATGTATCGCGAGCTTTGCTATTATATTTGGATCCTATGATGTTTCTTCCCCCTCTTCTCTCTTGTAATTGATTGAGTTTCCCCTTTGAAGTTATCTTATCGGATTGAGTCTTTAAAGATTTGAGAACACTTGATGTATGTCTTGCCGTGCGTATCTCTGGTGACAATGGGATATCACGTGATTCACTTGATGTATGTTTTGGTGATCAACTTGTGGGTTCCGCCCATGAACCTATGCATAGGGGTTGGCACACGTTTTCGCCGTGATTCTCCGATAGGAACTTCGGGGCACTCTTTGAGGTTCTATGTGTTGGTTGAATAGATGAATCTGAGATTGTGTGATGCATATCGTATAATCATACCCACGGATACTTGAGGTGACATTGGAGTATCTGATACGTCTCCAACGTATCTATAATTTTTGATTGCTCCATGCTATATTATTTACTGTTTTGAATGTTTATGGGCTCTATTATACACTTTTATATCATTTTTGGGACTAACCTATTAACCCAGAGCCCAGTGCCAGTTTCTGTTTTTACCCTGTTTTAGGGTTTCGAAGAAAAGGAAAACCAAACAGAGTCCAATTGACCTGAAACTTCACGGAACTCATTTTTGGAAGGAAAGAAGCCTAGAAGACTTGGAGTGCACGTCGGGGGATCTGCGAGGAGGTCACGAGGCAGGGGGCGCGCCCTCCACCCTCATGGGCCCCTCGTGGCCCCCCTAACGTACTTCTTCCGCCTATATATCTCCATATACCCTAAAAACATCCGTGAACACAATAGATCAGGAGTTCCGCCGCCAGAAGCCTCCGTAGCCACCGAAAGCCAATCTAGACCCGTTCCGGCACCCTGTCGGAGGGGGCAATCCTTCTCCGGTGGCCATCTTCATCATCCTGGTGCTCTCCATGACGAGGAGGGAGTAGTTCTCCCTCGGGGCTGAGGGTATGTACCAGTAGCTATGTGTTTGATCTCTCTCCGTCTCTCTCTCTCTCTCGTGTTCTTGAGGTGGTACGATCTTGATGTATCGTGAGCTTTGCTATTATATTTGGATCCTATGATGTTTCTTCCCCCCTCTACTCTCTTGTAATGAATCGAGTTTCCCCTTTGAAGTAA
The DNA here is from genome assembly GCF_003073215.2 of Triticum urartu. Lineage (NCBI taxonomy): Eukaryota > Viridiplantae > Streptophyta > Magnoliopsida > Poales > Poaceae > Triticum > Triticum urartu. The sequence continues at coordinate 520,951,793 of NC_053025.1, forward strand.
TCTTATCGGATTGAGTCTTTAAAGATTTGAGAACACTTGATGTATGTCTTGCTGTGCGTATCTGTGGTGACAATGGGATACCACGTGATTCACTTGATGTATGTTTTGGTGATCAACCTGCGGGTTCCGCCCATGAACCTATGCATAGGGGTTGGCACACGTTTTCGTCGTGATTCTCCGATAGGAACTTTGGGGCACTCTTTGAGGTCCTTTGTGTTGGTTGAATAGATGAATCTGAGATTGTGTGACGCATATCATATAATCATACCCACTGATACTTGAGGTGACATTGGAGTATCTTGGTGACATTAGGGTTTTGGTTGATTTGTGTCTTAAGGTGTTATTCTAGTACAAACTCTAGGGCTGTTTGTGACACTTATAGGAATAGCCCAACGGATTGATTGGAAAGAATAACTTTGAGGTGGATTCGTACCCTACCATAATCTCTTCGTTCATTCTCCGCTATTAGTGACTTTGGAGTGACTCTTTGTTGCATGTTGAGGGATAGTTATGTGATCCAATTATGTTAGTATTGTTGAGGGAACTTACACTAGCGAAAGTATGAACCCTAGGCCTGGTTTCCTAGCATTGCAATACCGTTTACGCTCACTTTTATCATTAGTTACCTTGCTGTTTTTATAATTTCAGATTACAAATACTATTATCTACTATCCATATTGCACTTGTATCACCATCTCTTCGCCGAACTAGTGCACCTATACAATTTACCATTGTATTGGGTGTGTTGGGGACACAAGAGACTCTTTGTTATTTGGTTGCAGGGTTGCTTGAGAGAGACCATCTTCATCCTATGCCTCCTACGGATTGATAAACCTTAGGTCATCCACTTGAGGGAAATTTGCTACTATGCTACAAACCTCTGCACTTGGAGGCCCAACAACGTCTACAAGAATAAGGTTGTGTAGTAGACATCAAGCTCTTTTCTGGCGCCGTTGCCGGGGAGGTTAGTGCTTGAAGGTATATCTTTAGATCTTGCAATCGAGTCTTTTAGTTTCTTGTTTTATCACTAGTTTAGTTTATAAAAGAAAATTAAAAAATGGAGTTAAGGTTACCTCATATGCTTCATCTTTTTAATGTCTTTCGTGAGAATAGGGATTCCGATAATTGTGCTCAAGTGCTAGAAGAAGAATGCATTAGAATGTTTGGCACTAAATATTTGAATGATGAGCATGATTGCAATGTTGTTAGTATGAATTCCTTGAATATCCATGATGCTAATGATATGCAAAGACACAAGCTTGGGGAAGCTATGTTTGATGAAGATGATATTTTTTGTCCCCTAAGTTTTGATGAGCAAATTTATTATGATGAAATCATGCCTCATATCTATGATTATTATTGTGATGACACGCATGCTTTAAAGAATAATGATAACAATGAAACTTGTCATCTTGATTTCAATTTTCAATCCCATGATAGTTATTTCGTTGAGTTTGCTCCCACTACTATTCATGAGAAGAATTTTGCTTATGTGGAGAGTAGTAAATTTTGCATGCTTGTAGATCATGAAAAGAATGCTTTAGGTGCTGGTTATATTGTTGAATTCATTCATGATGCTACTGAAAATTATTATGAGGGAGGAATATATGCTTGTAGGAATTGCAATAATATCAAGTTTCCTCTCTATGTGCTTAAAGTTTTGAAGTTATGCTTGTTTTACCTTCCTATGCAAGTTGATTCTTGTTCCCACAAGTTGTTTGCTCACAAAATCCCTATGCATAGGAAGTATGTTAGACTTAAATGTGCTAGTCATATTCTTCATGATGCTCTCTTTATGTTACAATTCTTATCTTTTATGTGAGCATCATTGAAATCATCATGCCGATAGGGGCGTTAAATGATAGCGCTTGTTGGGAGGCAACCCAACTTTATTTTAGTTCCTTGCTTTTTCCTCCTGTTTAGTAATAAATAATTTATCTAGCCTCTGTTATGATTGAGTTTTTATATTTTAATTAGTGTTTGTGCCAAGTAGAACCGTTGGGAAGACTTGGGGAAAGTCTTGTTGATCTTGCTGTAAAAAACAGAAACTTTAGCGCTCACGAGAATTGATGCCATTTTTATTCGGAGAGTGATATTTAGTTAATTATTTTTGCAGATGATTAATAGGTAAATTCCTCAGGTCCAGAAATTTATTTTAGAATTTTATGAGTTCCATAAGTATACGTTTGATCCATATTACTACAGACTATTCTGTTTTTGACAGATTCTGTTTTTCATGTGTTGTTTACTTATTTTGATGAATCTATGGCTAGTAAAAGAGTTTATAAACCATAGAGAAGTTCTAATACAGTAGTATTAAAACCAAAATAAATAAAGAATGATTTCATTACAGTACCTTGAAGTGGTGATTTATTTTCTTATACTAAAGGAGCTTACGAGTTCTCTGTTAAGTTTTGTGTTGTGAAGATTTCAAGTTTTGAGTAAGGATTCGATGGACTATGGAATAAGGAGTGGCAAGAGCCTAAGCTTGGGGATTCCCAAGGCACCCCAAGGTAATATTCAAGGATAGCCAAGAGCCTAAGCTTGGGGATGCCCCGGAAGGCATCCCCTCTTTCGTCTTCGTTCATCGGTAACTTTACTTGGAGCTATATTTTTATTCGCCACATGATATGTGTTTTGCTTGGAGCGTCAATATTTTTTTTTAGGATTTGCTTGCAGTTATTTAGAACAATGTTAGGCATCTTTTATTTCAATAAAAGTGGCATTGATAGCCTTTACTATGCCTATTTTAGAAGTCCACATGTTGCTGTTTGAAAACAGAAAGTTTACCGCTGTTGCAATAATTCCCTAGAAAATTAAGAATGTGATAAAATGTTGAAACCTTTTGCATATTAATATCTGATAAATTTACTACAGTGGGAATTTTCTTTCATAATTTTTGGAGCTAGGGAAGTATGGATGTTGCTGCATTCTTTACAGACTATCCTGTTTAGGCAGATTGCTGTTATGTTTGCATTGTTTGCATATGTTTGCTTCTTTAATGATTCTATTTGAGGATAGGACTATTAAATATGCAGAGGCATTTAGTATGCAATGTTGAATAATAATTTTAGGGATTTTCTACAGTACAGTATGATAAGGTTTTGGCAATGGTTTATACTAACTTATCTCATGAGTCCTTGTTGAGTTTTGTGTGGATGAAGCTTTTGAGATTTAGGGAGACCTTGATATGAGAGGAATTAAGGAGACACAAAAGCTCAAGCTTGGGGATGCCCAAGGCACCCCAAGATAATATTTCAAGAAGTATCAAGCATCTAAGCTTGGGGATGCCCCGGTTGGCATCCCACCTTTCTTCTTCTTCAACAATTATCGGTTAGTATCGGTTGATCCTAAGTTTTTGCTTCTTCACATGATGTTTGCTATTCTTAGAATGTCATTTTATTTTGTTTTGCTTGCTGTTTGAATAAAGTATCAAGATCTGAAATTCTTAAATGTTAGAGAGTCTTCACATAGTTGCATAATTATTTGACTACTCATTGATCTTCACTTATATCTTTCGGAGTAGTTTGTCATTTTCTCTAGTGCTTCACTTATATCTTTTAGAGCATGGTGGTAGTTTTATATTGAAGAAATAGATGAACTCTCATGCTTCACTTATATTATTTTGAGAGTCTTAAATAGCATGGTAATTTTCTTAAAATCCTAACATGGTAGGTATACAAGACTAATAAAAACTTTCATATAGAGTATTGAATACTAAGAGAAGTTTGATGCTTGATGATTGTTTTGAGATATGGAGGTAATAATATTAAAGTCATGCTAGTTGAGTAGTTGTGAATTTGATGAATTCTTGTGTTGAAGTTTGCAAGTCCCTCAGCATGCACGTATGGTAAACGTTGTGTAACAAATTTGAAACATGAGGAGTTATTTGATTGTCTTCCTTATGAGTGGCGGTCGGGGACGAGCGATGGTCTTTTCCTACCAATCTATCCCCCTAGGAGCCTGCGCGTAGTGCCGAGGTTTTTGATGACTTGTAGATTTTTGCAATAAGTATGTGAGTTCTTTATGACTAATGTTGAGTCCATGGATTATACGCACTCTCACCCTTCCATCCTTGCTAGCCTCTTCGGTACCGTGCATTGCCCTTTCTCACATTGAGAGTTGGCGCAAACTTCGCCGGTGCATCCAACCCCCGTGATATGATACGCTCTTTCACACATAAACCTCCTTATGTCTTCCTCAAAACAGACACCATACCTACCTATTATGGCATTTCCATAGCCATTCCGAGATATATTGCCATGCAACTTTCCACCATTCCGTTTATCATGACACATCCATCATTGTCATATTGCTTAGCATGATCATGTAGTTGATATCGTATTTGTGGCAAAGCCACCATTCATAATTCTTTCATACGTGTCACTCATGAGTCATTGCATATCCCGGTACACTACCGGAGGCATTCATATAGAGTCATCTTTGTTCTAGTATCGAGTTGTAATCATTGAGTTGTAAATAAATAGAAGTGTGATGATCATCATTATTAGAGCATTGTCCCAAGTGAGGAAAAAAAAAAGATAAAGGCCATAAAAAAAGAAGGCCCAAAAAAATAGAAAGTCCATAAAAAATAAGAAAGGACAAATAAAAAAATGAGAGAAAAAGAGAGAAGGGACAATGTTACTATCCTTTTACCACACTTGTGCTTCAAAGTAGCACCATGATCTTCATAGTAGAGAGTCTCTCATGTTATCACTTTCATATACTAGTGGGAATTTTTCATTATAGAACTTGGCTTGTATATTCCAACAATGGACCTCCTCAAGTGCCCTAGGTCTTCGTGAGCAAGCAAGTTGGATGCACACCCACTAGTTTCTTTTGTTGAGCTTTCATACATTTATAGCTCTAGTGCGTCCGTTGCATGGCAATCCCTACTCCTTGCATTAACATCGATCGATGGGCATCTCCATAGCCCATTGATTAGCCTCGTTGATGTGAGACTTTCTCCTTTTTTGTTTTCTCCACATAACCCCCCTCATTATATTCTATTCCACCCATAGTGTTATGTCCATGGCTCGCACTCATATATTGCGTGAAAGTTTATAGGTTTGAGATTACTAAAGTATGAAACAATTGCTTGGCCTGTCATCGGGGTTGTGCATGATGAGATCATTCTTGTGTGACGAAAATGAAACACGACTAAACTATATGATTTTTTAGGGATGAACTTTCTTTGGCCATGTTATTTTGAGAAGACATAATTGCTTAGTTAGTATGCTTGAAGTATTATCATTTTTATGCCAATATGAACTTTTGTCTTGAATCTTTCAGATCTGAATATTCATACCACAATTAAGAAGAATCACATTGAAATTATGCCAAGTAGCACTCCGCATCAAAAATTCTGTTTTTATCATTTACCTACTCGAGGACGAGCAGGAATTAAGCTTGGGGATGCTGATATGTCTCCAACGTATCTATAATTTTTGATTGCTCCATGCTATATTATTTACTGTTTTGAATGTTTATGGGCTTTATTATACACTTTTATATCATTTTTGGGACTAACCTATTAACCCAGAGCCTAGTGCCAGTTTATGTTTTTACCCTATTTTAGGGTTTCGAAGAAAAGGAAAACCAAATGGAGTCCAATTGACCTGAAACTTCACGCAACTCATTTTTGGAAGGAAAGAAGCCCAGAAGACTTGGAGTGCACGTCGGGGGATCTGCGAGGAGGTCACGAGGCAGGGGCGCGCCCACCCCCCTGGGCACGCCCTCCACCCTCATGGGCCCCTCATGGCCCCCTGACGTACTTCTTCCGCCTATATATCTCCATATACCCTAAAAACATCCGTGAACACAATAGATCGGGAGTTCCACCGCCAGAAGCCTCCGTAGCCACCGAAAGCCAATCTAGACCCGTTTCGGCACCCTGCCGGAGGGGGCAATCCTTCTTCAGTGGCCATCTTCATCATCCCGGTGCTCTCCATGACGAGGAGGGAGTAGTTCTCCCTCGGGGCTGAGGGTATGTACCAGTAGCTATGTGTTTGATCTCTTTCTCTCTCTCGTGTTCTTGAGGTGGTACTATCTTGATGTATCGCGAGCTTTGCTATTGTATTTGGATCATATGATGTTTCTTCCCCCCTCTACTCTCTTGTAATGAATCGAGTTTCCCCTTTGAAGTAATCTTATCGGATTGAGTCTTTAAAGATTTGAGAACACTTGATGTATGTGTTGCCGTGCATATCTGTGGTGACAAGGGGATACCACGTGATTCACTTGATGTATGTTTTGGTGATCAACTTGCAGGTTCCACCCATGAACCTATGCATAGGGGTTGGATCATGTTTTAGTCGTGATTCTCTGGTAGGAACTTTGGGGCACTCTTTGAGGTCCTTTGTGTTGGTTGAATAGATGAATCTAAGATTGTGTGACGCATATCATATAATCATACCCACGGATACTTGAGGTGACATTGGAGTATCTAGGTGACATTAGGGTTTTGGTTGATTTGTGTCTTAAGGTGATATTCTAGTATGAACTCTAGGGCTGTTTGTGACACTTATAGGAATAGCCCAACAGATTGATTGGAAAGAATAACTTTGAGGTGGTTTCGTACCCTACCATAATCTCTTCGTTAGTTCTCCGCTATTAGTGACTTTGGAGTGACTCTTTGTTGCATGTTGAGGGATAGTTATGTGATCCAATTATGTTAGTATTGTTGAGGGAACTTACACTAGCGAAAGTATGAACCCCAGGCCTTGTTTCCTAGCATTGCAATACTGTTTACGCTCACTTTTATCATTAGTTACCTTGCTGTTTTTATAATTTCAGATTACAAATACTGTTATCTACTATCCATATTGCACTTGTATCACCATCTCTTCGCCGAACTAGTGCACCTATACAATTTACCATTGTATTGGGTGTGTTGGGGACACAAGAGACTCTTTGTTATTTGGTTGCATGGTTGCTTGAGAGAGACCATCTTCATCCTACGCCTCCTACGGATTGATAAACCTTAGGTCATCCACTTGAGGGAAATTTGCTGCTGTGCTACAAACCTCTGCACTTGGAGGCCCAACAACGTCTACAAGAAGAAGGTTGTGTAGTAGACATCAGTATCTAGGTGACATTAGGGTTTTGGTTGATTTGTGTCTTAAGGTGTTATTCTAGTACGAACTCTAGGGCTGTTTGTGACACTTATAGGAATAGCCCAATGGATTGATTGGAAAGAATAACTTTGAGGTGGTTTCGTACCCTACCATAATCTCTTTGTTTGTTCTCCGCTATTAGTGACTTTGGAGTGACTCTTTGTTGCATGTTGAGGGACAGTTATGTGATCCAATTATGTTATTATTGTTGAGGGAACTTGCACTAGCGAAAGTATGAACCCTAGGCCTTGTTTACTAGCATTGCAATACCGTTTACGCTCACTTTTATCATTAGTTACCTTGGTGTTTTTATAATTTCAGATTACAAAAACCTTTATCTACCATCCATATACCACTTGTTTCACCATCTCTTCGCCGAACTAGTGCAACTATACAACTTACCATTGTATTGGGTGTGTTGGGGACACAAGAGACACTTTGTTATTTGGTTGCAGGGTTGCTTGAGAGAGACCATCTTCATCCTACGCCTCCTACGGATTTATAAACCTTAGGTCATCCACTTGAGGGAAATTTGCTACTGTCCTACAAACCTCTGCACTTGGAGGCCCAACAACGTCTACAAGAAGAAGGTTGTGTAGTAGACATCATCCATGGCCTCCATGGCGGCGGAGGGGCGAGAGCCCCTCCGAGTTTGGATCCGTCTCTCTGTCTCTCTCTGTTTCTTCCTTTAGATTCTGGCCTTTCACCGTTTCTTATATTCCCGGAGATCCGTAACTCCGATTGGCCTGAACTTTTAACACGATTTCTATCCGTATATTGGCTTTCTTGCGGCGAAAGAAGGGAACCAACCGCCATACGTGGTGGTCACGAGGGCCCGGGGCGCGCCCCCCTGCCTCGTGGCCCCCTCGGGCGTCGTCTCGCGTTGATTCTTCTTCCCAAAAATCACATATATTCCAAAAAATATCCGTCAGTTTTTATCCCGTTTGGACTCCGTTTGATATGGATTTTCTGCGAAACAAAAAACATGCAACAAACAAGAACTGGCACTGGGCACTGGATCAATATGTTAGTTCCCAAAATAGTATAAAAAGTTGCCAAAAGTATATGAAAGTTGTATAATATTGGCATGGAACAATCAAAAATTGTAGATACGACGGAGACGTATCAGCATCCCCAAGCTTAATTCCTGCTCGTCCTCGAGTAGGTCAATGATAAAAAAGATAATTTTTGATGTGGAATGCTACCTAGCATAATCTTGATCATGTAATCTAATCATGGCATGAATATTAAGACACGAGTGATTCAAAGCAATAGTCTATCATTTGACATTAAAACAATAATACTTCAAGCATACTAATAAAGCAGTAATGTCTTTTCAAAATAACATGGCCAAAGAAAGTTATCCCTACAAAATCATATGGTCTGGCTATCCTCCATCTTCACCACACAAAATATTCAAATCATGCACAACCCCGATGACAAGCCAAGCAATTGTTTCATACTTTTGACATTCTCAAACCTTTTCAACTTTCACGCAATACATGAGCATGAGCCATGGACATAGCACTATAGGTGGAATAGAATATGATGGTGGAGGTTGTGTGGAGAAGACAAAAAGGAGGAAGTCTCACATCGACGCGGCTAATCAACGGGCTATGGAGATGCCCATCAATTGATGTCAATGCGAGGAGTAGGGATTGCCATGCAACGGATGCACTAAGAGCTATAAGTTTATGAAAGCTAAAACTGAAACTAAGTGGGTGTGCATCCAACTTGCTTGCTCATGAAGACCTAGGGCATTTGAGGAAGCCCATCGTTGGAATATACAAGCCAAGTTCTATAATGGAAATTCCCACTAGTATATGAAAGTGATAACTCAAGAGACTCTCTATATGAAGAACATGGTGCTACTATGAAGCACAAGTGTGGTAAAAGGATAGTAACATTGTCCCTTCTCTCTTTTCTATCTTTTTTCTTTTTTTCTTTTTTTGTAGGATTCTTTGACCTCTCTCTCTCTTTTGTTTGGGGGGGGGGCTTCTTTGGCCACTTTTATTTTGATAACCTCACATGGGACCATGTTCTAATAATGATGATCATCACACTTTTATTTACTTACAACTCAATATTACAACTCGATACTAGAACAAAGATATGACTCTATATGAATGCCTCCGGCGGTGTACCGGGATGTGCAATGATCTAGCGTAGCAATGACATCAAAAAACGGGCAAGCCATGAAAACATCATGCTAGCTATCTTACGATCATGCAAAGCAATATGATAGTGAATGCTCAAGTCATGTATATGATGATGATGATGGAAGTTGCATGGCAATATATCTCGGAATGGCTATGGAAATGCCATAATAGGTACATATGGTGGCTGTTTTGAGGAAGATATAAGGAGGATTATGTGTGATAGAGTGTATCATATCACGGGGTTTGGATGCACTAGCGAAGTTTTCACCAACTCCCGAGGTGAGAAAGGGCAATGCACGGTACCAAAGAGGCTAGGAATGATGGAAGGGTGAGAGTGCGTACAATCCATGGACTCAACATTAGTCATAAAGAACTCACATACTTATTGCAAAAATCTATTAGTCATTGAAACAAAGTACTACGCGCATGCTCCTAGGAGGATAGATTGGTAGCAAAAGACCATCGCTCGTCCCCAACCGCCACTCATAAGGAAGACAATCAATAAATACCTCATGCTCCAACTTCGTTACATAACGGTTCACCATACGTGCATGCTACAGGAATCACAAACTTCAACACAAGTATTTCTACAATCCACAACTACCCACTAGCATGACTCTAATATCACCATCTTTATATCGCAAAACTATTGCAGGGAATCAAACATATCATATTCAGTGATCTACAAGTTTTATGTAGGATTTTATGACTAACCATGTGAATGACCAATTCCTGTCAACTCTCTAAATAGATATAAGTGAAGTAAGAGAGTTTAATTCTTTCTACAAAAGGTATGACCATTCTCTAACAAATATAAGTGAAGCAAGAGAGCATTCTACAAATGGTGGTTTTCTATGTGTAGGGAAACAGACAATCCAAACTTCAAATGATATAAGTGAAGCACATGAAGCATTCTATAAAGCCATACTCAAAAGATATAAGTGAAGTGCAATGAGCATTCTATAAATCAACCAAGGACTATCTCATACCATCATGGTGCATAAAAGAAAAGTGAAAACTAAATGCAAAAGACGCTCCAAGATTACGCATATCATGTGGCGAATAAAAATATAACTCCAAGTGAAATTACCGATGGTTGTTAGAAGAAAGAGGGGATGCCTTCCGGGGCATCCCAAAGCTTGGTTGCTTAGGAGTCCTTGAATATTACCTTGGGGTGCCTCGGGCATACCCAAGCTTAGGCTCTTGCCACTCCTTATTCCTTCATCCATCGTGATCTCTCCCAGAACTTGAAAACCTAAATCACACAAAACTTAACAGAAAGTTCGGTAAAATCCGTTAGTATAATAAAGCAAATCACTACTCTAAGTACTGTTGAAAACCAATTCATATTTTGTTTTTGCATTGTAGCTACTGTAATATAACTTTTCCATGGCTTAATCCACTGATAGAAATCGCTAGTTTCATTAAAACAAGCAAACTATGCATCAAAAACAGAATCTGTCTTAAACAGGACAGTCTGTAGTAATCTGAACATTCATCATACTTCTGTACTCCAAAAATTCTTAAACAATTAGGAAAAAATAAACAATTTGTATAGAAAGACAGTGCAAAAAGTTTCAGAACCGTTTGACGTTCCAGTAAAAAATGTAAAATCGCGCACTACAGCCAAAGTTTCTGTTCTGCACTGCACAAACCAACAAGCAATGTAAACATCCTAAAGGCAAATCTTGGCACATTATTTTTATAATACAAAGGAATTGTAGAAGGGGATAATTATTTTTGTCTAAAAGTTTCTGTAATCAAGATTCACAAAGTTTCTATGAGCATGAACAAAGTTCAAGGAGCTCCCCCACTTCAACAATGCTTGTCTCTCTCACTTTCACTTTCCTTTTTGAAAAGTTTTGGGTTCCCCTCTTTCTTTCTTTTTTGTTTTTAAACTATATAAAAGAACTAAACAGAAATAAATGACTCTCTAAAACTTCCAGGTTGTCTCCCTGGCAGCACTTTCTTTAAAGCCATTAAGCTAGGCATATAGTGCTCAAGTAATGAATCCACCTGGATCCCAAGGTATATCAAAGCCAATTTTAATTAACAATGATTTGTGATTTGTGATTTAGTAGTGAGCATATAGTGCACAACTCTATTCCTATGCATCGACATGTCATAAAAGAACAATTCATGCACACATAGTAAAGGCCAATGCATAGTATAAACAGTTTCTTGCAATTTTATCTTATTGGAAACATGGAGAGGCGGAGATGTAGTTCCTCTCTCATAATAATTGCAAGTAGGAGCAAGAAGCACATGCATATTATATCTATCAAAATCATCATGTGTAGTAGTAAAATGCAACCCATCAATATAATCCTTAATAAGGGCAAAATTCTCCTATATAGTGTAGTCGGGAGAATTC